>NC_041215.1:13258197-13259391 GCF_002837175.3 Physeter macrocephalus | reverse complement strand
TGAAAAGAAATGAAGACAGCCTAAGAGACCTCTGGGACAACATTAAACGCAACAACATTCGCATTATAGGGGTCCCAGAAGGAGAAGAGAGAGAGGAAGGACCCAAGAAAATATTTGAAGAGATTATAGTTGAAAACTTCTCTAACATGGGAAAGGAAATAGCCACCCAAGTCCAGGAAGCGCAGCGAGTCCCATACATGATAAACCCAAGGAGAAACACGCCGAGACACATAGGAATCAAATTGGCAAAAATTAAAGACAAAGAAAAATTATTGAAAGCAGCAAGGGAAAAACGAAAAATAACATACAAGGGAACCCTCATAAGGTTAACAGCTGATTTCTCAGCAGAAACTCTACAAGTCAGAAGGGAGTGGCACGATATACTTAAAGTGATGAAAAGGAAGACACTACGACCAAAATTACTCTACCTGGCAACGATCTCATTCAGATTCAATGGAGAAATCAAAAGCCTTGCAGACAAGCAAAAGCTAAGAGAATTCAGCACTAGCTCTACAACAAACCAGCTCTACAACAAATGCTAAAGGAACTTCTCTAAGTGGGAAAAACAAGAGAAGAAAAGGACCTACAAAAACAAACCCAAAACAATTAAGAAAATGGTAATAGGAACATACATATTGATAATTACCTTAAACGTGAATGGATTAAAAGCTCCAACCAAAAGACACAGGCTTGCTTAATGGATACAAAAACAAGACCCATATATATGCTGTCTACAAGAGACCCACTTCAGACCTAGGGACACATACAGACTGAAACTGAGGGGATGGAGAAAGATATTCCATGCAAATGGAAATCAAAAGAAGCTGGAGTAACAATACTCATATCAGATAAAATAGACTTTAAAATAAAGAATGTTACAAGAGACAAGGAAGGACATTACATAATGGTCAAGGGATCAATCCAAGAAGATATAACAATTATAAATATATATGCACCCAACATAGAAGCACCTCAATACATAAGGCAACTGCTAACAGCTCTAAAAGAGGAAATCGACAGTAACATAATAACTGGGGGACTTTAACACCTCACTTACACCAATGCACAGATCGTCCAAAATGAAAATAAATAAGGAAACACAAGCTTTAAATGACACAATAGACCAGATAGATTTAATTGATATTTATAGGACATTCCATCCAAAAACAGCAGATTACACTTTCTTCTCAAGTG
>NC_041215.1:13255750-13256762 GCF_002837175.3 Physeter macrocephalus | reverse complement strand
AAGAAGTAAAACTGTCACTGTTTGCAGATGACATGATACTATATATAGAGAATCCTAAAGATGCCACCAGAAAACTACTAGAGCTAATTAATGAATTTGGTAAAGTTGCAGGATACAAAATTAATGCACAGAAATCTCTTGCATTCCTATATACTAATGATGAAAAATCTGAAAGAGAAATTAAGGAAACACTCCCATTTAACACTGCAACAAAAAGAATAAATACCTAAGAATAAACCTACCTAGGGAGAGACAAGACCTGTATGCAGAAAACTCTAAGACACTGATGAAAGAAATTAAAGATGATACCAATAGATGGAGAGATATACCATGTTCTTGGATTGGAAGAATCAATATTGTGAAAATGACTCTACTACAGAATGACTCAATCTACAGATTCAATGCAATCCCTATCAAATTACCAATGGCATTTTTTACAGAACTAGAACAAAAAATCTTAAAATTTGTATGGAGACACAAAAGACCCTGAATAGCCAAAGCGGTCTTGAGGGAAAAAAGCAGAGCTGGAGGAATTAGACTCCCTGAGTCTAAAGCTACAGTCGTCAAGACAATATGGTACTGGCACGAAAACAGACATATAGATCAATGGAACAAGATAGAAAGCCCAGAGATAAACCCACACACCTAAAACCCACACACCTATGGTCAACTAGTGTGACAAAGGAGGCAAGGATATACAATGGAGAAAAGACAGTCTCTTCAATAAGTGGTGTTGGGAAAACTGGACAGCTACATGTAAAAGAATGAAATTAGAACACTCCCTAATACCATACACAAAAATAAACTCAAAATGAATTAGAGACCTAAATGTAAGACCGGACACTATAAAACTCTTAGAGGAAAACACAGGAAGAACAACACTCTTTGACATACATCACAGCAACATATTTTTTGATCCACCTCCCACAGTAATGGAAATAAAAACAAAAATAAACAAATGGGACCTAATGAAACTTAAAAGCTTTTGCACAGCAAAGGAAACCATAAACAA
>NC_041215.1:13240660-13255492 GCF_002837175.3 Physeter macrocephalus | reverse complement strand
CTATCATATGATCCAGCAATCCCACTACTGGGCATATACCCTGAGAAAACCATAATTCAAAAAGACACATGCACCCCAATGTTCATTGTAGCACTATTTACAACAGCCAGCTCATGGAAGCAACCTAAATGCCCATCGACAGATGACTGGATAAAGAAGATGTGGTAGATATATACAATGGAATATTACTCAGCCATAAAAAGGAACGAAATTGGGTCATTTGTAGAGACGTGGATGGATCTAGAGACTGTCATACAGAGTGAAGTAAGTCAGAAAGAGAAAAAGAAATACCGTATATTAACGCATATATGTGGAACCCAGAAAAATGGTACAGATGAAATGGTTTGCAGGGAAGCAATTGAGACACAGATGTAGAGAACAAACATATGGACACCAAGGGGGGAAAGCAGGAGGGAGTGGGGGTTGTGGTGTGATGAATTGGGAGATTGGGATTGACATGTATACACTGATGAGTATAAAATGGATGACTAATAAGAACCTGATGTATACAAATTAAAAAAAATTCTAAGTCATGAGGAAATATACACTAGCAGTCAGGAAATCATAGCATTTCCACCTTGAAACTATTACAACCATATCTGAGCCATTCTAATAAAATTATTTTTATGCTAAAAAAAATACCATCTCTGATCTTTTGCTAGGTGTGTGATTCACTGTTTTCCACCTTGTTTTGGGACAAAGGTGTGGTTCTCACATGCCCTACCCCCCACCCCAAACCAATATCAAACTCCTCCAGAATAATGGAAGAACAGAAATTAAAGGTAATCCAACACCGCTAGCAAACACTCATTAGGTATCATCTGGAAACTGTTCATGGCAAAAAGTAAAAACAATTTTTAAGAAGCCACCAGTTTCTTGGAGTTAATCCACTCCTTCCTCTGCCGGCCACCTCCCAGTTATCTCACTGCTGTGTGGCAATCACCTCTGCGTTGTGTCATGCACTGATTCACTCCTGGTAACTGTTAAAGGACTGAGCTTTTCAAATGATTGCTGCTTTTAAATAAATCAGACCAATCAGACCCATTTGAGGTCACGTCTCGGGGAATATTAAACTTGCATTCTGACATGCCTTCTTGAGTGGGCGAAAAATAATTGGAATTTCAGTAGAGAATTGGGTGTGATGTATGAAGTGGATCGCATTACTCAGCTGCAACCCAGAGCGAGGAGAAGATTTCAAGTAAAACATTTGATTTACTTTTTTTTTCTGGGCTTTGTCAGTACCTGAAAAACCAGAGGCAGTTTTCTCCAGGGAAGAGATCAGGGATGGCTTGTCTTAGGAGCACAGAGACTCCAGCTTCATCTCCCCTCCCTCAGCTTGGGGTGCCACCTCTTCCTCCTCCACCCACCAAAGTCCTCAGAAGTCCTCTATTACCAGCTCAAATGCCACTCCCTCCTTGAAACCTCAGTAGCTGTCAGCGCTGATTCTTCTTTGCCTTGTATTGGAATTCACTGTGGTACAGCTGTCCCCAGTCTCACTCCTTTCCTGTCCCTCAGTTCCACCTCACCCCCAGCAGTATCTCGAGAGACTCCGGTGGAGTGTGTGCAGCCACAGAAGAAATCAAAGTTTCAGTGAAGCCCTTGAGCATGGAAATCCTCCCAGGGAGGCTGTGGAATCGAAATTAAGAAAGGTAGAAAAGAAAAATACAAAATGTTGAAGATTTAACCTGATAAATTTTGAGAAAAAGAAGAAATGTGGTGTAGTGGATGAGGCAGGACTTTGGGCTCACATCTGAATGAAATTTATAGATTCCACTCAACCAAATCCCTAGAGGAGAGATACAGCCAAGAAAATGTTAGAAACTTGGTTGCAGATTGTACAGGTTTGAACAAAGAGGGCCAAGTGTGTGGGGTAATGGAAAATAGACTAGGCATTCCAAGAATAATACATGGTGTTCCCATTTAAAAAGTAAGGAAGTGCAATCTGCAAAGTATGGGAAAGTGCAAGTTTAGGTCTGTGTAGAGAGACGCCATGCATGGCACAGCCATTATGTTCACACTCAAGGTCCTCATGCCTTGGATTCAACTGCCAGCTCCACCACAAAGCTCTGTGCCATGGGCAATTCTTTAACCTCTCAATGCCTAAGTTCCCCCCACCTGCCAAATGGGAAATGAATAATGGCCACCTCATGGTATTCTTGTAAAGGTTGAAGGAGTTGCCAGCAATGGTGCCTGGCACATAGTGAGTACCATATCATGTTACTTTATTAGACATTATAAAATTTGAAAGATCTACTTGGTGATTTATTTGGAACAAATAAAGAAACCTCAGGAATAACCTTATCAAGTCCTCCACAGATGATGAAACACAGGGTCATTATATGACCTTTATAAGCCACTTGAAATGCATTTTATTACCTACTAGTCTCTTTGGGTCATTTTAAAATGGGTTTTTATGTATTTAAATCTTGTCTTCCAGTATGACTCTTTTTTTGTGTGTGTGGTACGCGGGCCTCTCACTGTTGTGGCCTCTCCCGTTGCGGAGCACAGGCTCCAGAGGCGCAGGCTCAGCGGCCATGGCTCACGGGCCCAGCCGCTCGGCGGCATGTGGGATCTTCCCGGACCGGGGCACGAACCCGTGTCCCCTGCATCGGCAGGCGGACTCTCAACCACTGCACCACCAGGGAAGCCCCCAGTATGACTCTTGAATGCAGGAACTTCTGTCTTAACCTTACGTGACACCAACAATGTGAGGCACATATAGCAGAGCTTAATAATACCTGTTAGTGTCTTTAAAATACAAAATTTCAAATGTTTCCCAATGACAATCATGTACACGTTAGCAATGAATTGTTTATTTATTTTTTTAATGCCATTTTGGAAGACCCAGATGGCGCTGGCAGAAAGGTCTGGATGAGTAAATGTTAACAAAGGGAGAGAAGGCCCTAGAAGGAATTGTGACCTGGGCAGCAGGTCTCGCTGGGTCTTGGTAGTCAGAGGGAAGAAGGCGTGTTTACTGAAAAAGTTTGATGAAAGCAAACAGAAGGTATACCAAGGACTATGGCCCATACTTTTCAACTGCCCCTCTCTGTCCAGCTACAGCAGACTCCACTTCATGTGTGATTCCACAAATGTGGAGCCCCTGTCCTCGGGCTGCTCACAGCCCATTGAAGAAACAGGTCAACAGCCTCACAAGACAACCCAGGCCATGGAGGGAGGCCCTGCAAAGCCCCAGAGCTCAGAGCTCAACCTGAAGCTTTGACCAGGAGGTGACATCTGTCCTTCTTGTTAATCAAACATTAAGGGAACCACTGGGAACAGCAGGGAGGCAGGGAAGAGTGAATCACTTCACTAAACCATCCATTTGTGAGCCATTTCTAACTAACCAATTTTCTGGCGGGGGTGGGGGGTGGGGAAGGGGAAATGAGAAGAAAAACCAAGTCCAGTGGTTCTAATTCTAAGGGGATGAATAGACTTGGCCTACGTGGGACAGAGAGTGTGCTTCAATGGAAAGGCAAGACTTTCCTTGGGATGTATAGAATTGGAGGCAAGGGGAGGCAGAGGGGGCTTGGGGATGTAGGTTCTGGAGGAGTGAAGTAGGAAGTGAGTTCCTGTCCTCCCAGTGGGCTGGGAGGAGAGACTGGGGTTCTGTTCAACAGCTGGATAGGGCTGGTGACTGTCCCTTTGCCACTGAGCTAGAGGTGGCAGTGGGACAGCATATATCCCAGAGGTTTGGCGTGCCAAGGTCCAGGAGGACCAAGGAGTCAAGTGGACACAGCAGGAGCAGGGTTTGTGCCACCTTGCCAATCCACCGAAATACACTGCCCTCCAGATGACGGAACGCTTCAGGGGGCTGCGGGGTGTGAAGCCAGTGATGAAAATTGAGGGGAGCAGAAGGAGACTGAACTAGGTGTCCCCCCTTCCTCCCAGCAGCAGTGCCCACATCCTGTCCAGCCTAGATCCATCCATCAGGTTGAGGACCTTCAAAGTAAAGGGACAGGGCGTGCAACCAGTTGAGTTGCCAGATGAAATACTGGACACCCAGTTAAATCTGAACTTCAGACAAGGAATAATTGTTATTGCATGAGACATGCTTACACCAAAAAAAGACAAACAAGGAATAATTGTTACTGCATGAGACATACTTACACTAAAAAAGACTATTCCTTGTTTATCTGAAATTCAAATTTAACTGGGTGTCCTTTTGATTAAAATTTGTTTTGCTAAATCTGGCATTTCTAGTAACAGGACAACATGCTAAGTGAACCTCAACATTTTGAGGATGGTATTAAAGTAGTAGGGTCTTGTCATGTCTTGGCAAAGGTGGGAGCTTCCACAAATGGTGCTGACTTCTCCAGGCTCTGGGATTTGGTTACTAACTCCCAGGTGACAGTTCCCTCTCCAAGCACTGGGTCCCTCTTCCCTCTGGGAGCTGTGAGACAAAAAGAGAAAAGAAATATTCTACACAGCCTAGTTTGATTGGCCAGCCAAAGCAATAGGCAATAGCTCAGGGGTTTCAAACTGCGGGTCACAACTCCTACAGGTTGTGAACCCAGGTCATGCCAGCATTTTGAGTAGGGGGTAGGGTGGGTTAGGGGAGGCAATCAGAGTGTACTGCCTGCATTTTATCTCAAAAAAATCTTCTGTGTCTGTGAGTCACTGTGTGTGTACATAGTTAATGATGTTTCTTAACTGTGGTCAGGGTCCAAAATGTTTGAAAGGTACTGATATGATGTTGAGACTTGCAGGACATTATTGTGAAAACTGTATTGGATCAACAGCCAGGATGATTTTGTTTCACACTCACAGGATAGGGTAAGCTTTGCCTTGTTCTGGAAAAATCACCCTCTGGAACCACCTTATCTTTTCATGGACTCTGCAGTCTCTGCATATAGATGGCCAATGCTTCATTTAAATCACTTAGAGTTCCCAGTGTTGTTCATTTTGCTGTAATCACTTACTAAAAGCATACATTGGAATCATATATTGTTGTACCCAATCTTAGGCATTAAATACAAGTGTTAATGTGGACCTAAAGGCACTGTCCAAATGGCCATAGTGGTTTTTCACATTTGTTTTATTTCCTCCTCTAAAGGGAAGGCTTTTCGACTTTGAAATCCATGGAGATTTCTTGGGATAATTCCCTAAATCTACCCTAAATGGTTTTGAAAGAGTCATAATTTCTCTCATGCAAAGAATATATGATGCTTTTACTTAGAAAGAGGTAGAAAAAACGTTTGCAGTTTCACTTTGAATTTTTAAAAAATTCCTACAACAATTAGCTCTTGATTCAGAAATTAAAAATAAAGCTATTTTTTCATCCACTGTTACTAAAACATTGTGTCCTGTGATGTTTTAGTCTTTATTGATCCAGGGATTTAATTTTTATCTTGAGCTCTTTTGTAGGAAAATAGCTTATAAATCTTAAGTATAAATACTTATTGTCCTGTACCAATTGCTCTAACCTCTGTTTCTCCAAATTTTGCATTTATGTGTGGATGAAATGGATTTGCCATGCTTTTTTCAGTGGACGATACTGGTTGGCCATGGAATGTACAGGCTTTGGAGGCAGATACACCGGGATTTGAAACTAATTCTGACACACAGGAACACTGTGATTTTGACAGGCACATAAGGCCTTGGAGCCTCAACATCCTTATATGTAAGATGGGAAAAATCAAAGTACCTAACCTGTAGAGCTGTTGTGGGTTTATATGAGAGAATAAATATAAAGCCTGGCATGGGAGAGGCAATGCTATATATTCACCAAATTCCATTTCTGTTTCCTCTTTATGAACTTGACACCACATTTTCAACCTCCCTTGTAGTTAGTTTGGGGCCGTGTGACTGGGCTGTGGTGTGGGCTATTTCTAGGCCTGGCTACCTAACCTGGCTACCATGGGGGCACATGTTTTAGCTCATGTGGCTACAAGACAAAGGAAGATTGCCCAACCCACATAAGACTTTATGTAAGCAAGAAATCAACCTTTCTTTGTAAAGCCATTAAGATTTGGGGGTTTATTTGTTACTGCATCATTGACTAGCCTACTCTGACTAATACACTTGAGATATATAGAGAGATACAGACTAGACAGATAGATAGATAGATAGTAAACAGCTAGTAAACTTTAGCATTTAAGTTATCTATGAACCTTAAAGTATGGAATGAGTCCTCTGATATATATTAAGAGAAAAAAAGCAAGACAATATATACTGTGCCACATTTTGTATAAGAAAGAAGCAGAAATTAAGATGTACATATGTATTTGCTTATCTTTGCAAAAAAAAATATAGGAAAGGAGAAACCAGAAACTAATAAAAATGGTTATCTATAAGGGGTAGCTTGGAACAGGGTGGACATGATATTCATGGGAGTGAGACTTCTCTGACTAAACGTGTTTATACAATATTGGTTTTTGAGCCATGTAGTTTACATATTCAGAAATAAGAGTAATCGTAAAGGAAAAATGCCTTAAAGTTGGACCTTAAAAGAAACAAATGGCCCAACTCTATATAAAATTGGTTATTCAGGGCTTCCCTGATGGTGCAGTGGTTGAGAATCTGCCTGCCAATGCAGGGGACACAGGTTCGAGCCCTGGTCTGGGAGGATCCCACATGCCGTGCAGCAACTGGGCCCGTGAGCCACAACTACGGAGCCTGCGCGTCTGGAGCCTGTGCTCCCAACAAGAGAGGCCGCGATAGTGAGAGGCCCGCGCACTGCGATGAAGAGTGGCCCCCGCTTGCTGCAACTAGAGAAAGCCCTTGCACAGAAATGAAGACCCAACACAGCCAAAAATAAATAAATTAATTAATTAATTTTTAAAAAATTGGTTTTTCAAACAACAATGAAAAAGAAACTTATTTGGGGTAACCTGAACACTCTACTCTGACTGTACATACAGTAATATTATTGGGAACAAGGAATTTCCAGTATAAGAGGGAAAAAATAAAAGAGAATTTAAGAAAAAACAGTTATGTTGAATACCAATGACAATATGAACTCATACAATTCATATTCCCCCCCATATATATATATGTATATATGGTCTCCTAGTTGTGTTCCTGAAAGAGCCTAGGAAAAACACTCTAGTGGCAATGAGTCCAACTAGCCCCCTTATCTTGCATCTCCCAATATAATAACTGGCACAGGCAAGAATAATCAAATGGGTACTACAATTACTACATGAAAGGTGGTTGGGCAATAGGTTATTCCCACAGGGGCGAAGTACCACTCCACAGATCATTATTAATTTCAAAGGGAAAGATGTTCCTTTGGTACCCGATGCAATGTATACCCAACCCCACAGATGCATTTGGCCTTGCCTGTCCCTCAGGACCCACTTGCCCTGATTGCTGGATAAGCTGGCCCCAGTGATGGTTGTAAAGCTTCAGCCTCCACCTTGTCACCTCATCTCCTACAATGACAGAAGTCTGCTTTGGCAAGGCTGTCATTATACCTTCCAGGGCCGAAGCTGCAGCCGCTCCCATGGCCAGGTCCAATGCAGCAGGACCCACGGAGGCCCTGGTTTTTCCAGTGGCTGCCCAGAGGCACCTAGTAACACAGTCCAGAAGTACAGATACATCAACACCCCACAGGCTTTATCCTGGAGGAGTCCTCCAGGATGTTATAGCATCACACGGCAACTCTGAAGATGTCACACATGACCAAGTGAACAGCCAGGCTGCTTATGAAGCCATTGCCAGCTCAGCAATGAACCACCTTTTATTCGTTTCCCTCCTTTTCTGCCTTAATTCTTTTTCCCCTTTTTGGCTCCCATGGGATCGTACCCATCATAAAACACTAGCATGTAAACTTTGCCTCAGTCTCTGTTCCCAGGCAAGTGCTTCTCCATGGAAGTATGGCAGTCACTTTCTCAACCCAGTCATCACCTTTAGCATCACTAGTAGCGGAAAAACCCAACATGTGAACCTCTTCATGAGATGCCTCTGAAGTATTCTTGCAAATGATGTTTAACCCAAAACTAATCAAGCCTCCAGACTGAACTTCCATTTTAAGGGCAATACAGGCATAAAAGAAAAAGTTAAAGAACACCATCAGGAAACAATCAGACAAATGAAGAATGTGCAATTCTCTATAAATCCCCTGGCCTGGACTCTTCAAAAGTCGATGTCATAAGTCAAAACCAAACAGAAGTTAAGGTGGGGGAGATCTTCTGGGTTAACCTCCAGAGAGACTCCACAAACCTTGATTAGATCACAGGCGAAACTGCATAGAAGTCTTTAACGGACAATTAAAAATATTTAAATATGTGTCCATCGACAGACGAATGGATAAAGAAGATGTGGTACATATATACAATGGAATATTACTCAGCCATAAAAAGGAACGAACTTGGGTCATTTGTAGAGATGTGGATGCATCTAGAGACTGTCATACAGAGTGAAGTAAGTCAGAAAGAGAAAAACAAATATCGTATATTAACTCATATATGTGGAACCTAGAAAATGGTACAGATGAACCGGTTTGCAGAGCAGAAATTGAGACACAGAAGTAGAGAAAAAATGTATGGACACCAAGGGGGGAAAGCGGCGGGGGGTGGTGGGGGTGGTGGTGTGATGAATGGGGAGATTGGGATTGACATGTATACACTGATGTGTATAAAATGGATGACTAATAAGAACCTGCTGTATAAATATATATATATTTAAATATGGCTTGGATATTAGTTGTGATTGTAGAATGATTGTTAATTTTCTTAGGTGTGATAGTGGCATTGTGGTTATACAGGTAATTGTCTTAATTCTTAGGAGATTCATGCTGAAGTATTTAAGAATCATGATGTCATACTGACAACTTAGTTTCAAAACTGATGTGTCTTGGTGTATGTGTGGTTGTGGGGTGGGGAAGAAGGAGAGAGAGCAAATATGGTAAAACATTAACAACCATTGTATCTAGATGGAAGGCAGAACATACGTACTTGTTAAGTGTTTTTAAATTTTCACAATAAAATGTCGGGACATAAATACCGAAAAAATCTAGGTAAAATGTAGGATATATTCACATTTGAAGAAATGTTTTAAACCATGTTTTATTTTCCTCAGTTTCCAGTAAGCAGCCAATACTTTATTCATCCACCTCAAAATGGATAGTTACACCCAAATTGCTATGCTTTCAAAAGCTTTTTACCTCTTGCAGGTCTCTAGCAATTTCCCAAGGAGGAAATATTTGATGCCATTACGCACACCTCAATTCTTAGTTGGCAGAATAACCAGCGAGCAGTACAGAGCTGCTTCCTTTGAAAAACCTTTCCAGGGCGCAAACTGTGAGTATTGAGGCACTGAGGCACCATGGAGAAAATGTATTTTAGACGTAAATTTTGATTGATCTGATAGAGGCATCAGTTATCTTTTCCATGCATTGCAAATCTTGCATAGGATTCAGATAGGAATAGCATCATTCTCAGCTGTACTGGCAACAGATAGAATTAACGAATATAGTAATATACACAGTTATTTCAGGCTTCTATTATTAGCACCACCTCTTGACTCATGGGAAAACTCCTCCCAAACTTTTTTGGTTAATGTGACTATTGCATTTGTTTTGACAGAGTTTTCTATTATCACCATTCCTCCTACCCACAACTTGTACTTTATTCCCAAGATGCCTCCAGAAAGAATTGCTACCCCCACGCCCCCTTCTGCTCTCACCAAGGTGACTGGACCCAGGTTAGCCGACCTTCAGTGCCTCCACCCATGACAGAGTCCCAGGAAAGCGTGCCACCTCACATTATATTCATGCTAACTAGGCTGGCTAGGCAATGCTCTGGACTCATAAAGGAGTCCCCCACAGGTCAGGTTGTTTCTGCTCCATCCAGGGAGGGGTCCTTCTTATACCCACAGAATGGTCATAGTACACTAATAATGCTCATTTCCCCCTATTTAATAGTAGAACTCTTCAGTTAAGCCTGAGTTCATGACCACAGCATTAGGTTTCTGCTGCATTAATGCTGCATAATAAGCAACCCCCAAATCTCAGTAGCTTCCCAAAAAAAACCATTTATTTTTCTTTCAAGTCAGCAGAGGCAGCTCTGCTTCAGGCTATGAACTGATTTAAGGCTGCTCCACTTGTCTCTCATCCTCTGGACCAATGGCTACCTGGGGCAGGCTCTTCTCAATGTAGGGTGGAAGCTGTGCCAGTAGGGCGAACAGAAACACAAGGGGCCATTTAAGGCCTTGGCTCAGAACTGATATACTGTCACTTCTGCCACATATGCCTCTGGCCAAAGCCCAAAATCAGTGGCGTAGGGAAGTACTCTCCATCCTGGTGAACATCGCCAAGAGCAGGGAGGAGAGGAAGAATTGCAGGCAGATCATTCAATTGACCTCAGCTTTCCTTGCAGCTTGGTGTGTCCTTGCAACTAAGTTTTGGCCAAAGGGATGTGAGGGGAAGCAACGCGTGCAGCCTTGCCCTTGTAAGGATCGGGAATGCCCTGTCTTTCCCCTGCCCATCACCTGGGGGCATGGTGGGACTGCAGCAGTCATCTGGCCCAGAGGCAGATGGCACAGCTGTCCTGCCAGTCCTACCTCTGGACTGTTACACATATGTCATTTACACTGCTGGATTTTTGCATCTCTGTTACGGCATCTTAGAACCATAGTTAGCTAGTACACCAGTCATTCAACAAGTATTTACTGAGTGTCTTCTCTGTGCCAGGCATTGTGCTAGGCCTTGAAGGAAGTGACAGTGGGCAAAAGCAAGACAGAGACTAATGGATGTTGCCTTCCTTAGGACAGAGTAGCCTAGAGAAGGGAACAAATAAACCCCAAATCTCAGTGAGTTAACGTGCTTAAAGGTCTATTTCTTGCTCATGCAAAGTCTAATATGGTGCTGGTGGCCCTCCTACATCTTCTAGTCAACTAATTTTGAAATATAAACTTCCCAGGTTTCTGGAACAGTGGAAGAGAGAGCTGGAAGATTACAGAATTTTTTATGCGCCAAGCCAGGAAGTAGCTTATATCACAGCATCCACATTTCCTTGGCCAGAACTCAAGTCACATGATCACCCTTAACTGCAAAGGAAAGTGGGAATAGTAGTCCTCCTACAAAGCCAGGAAGAGGAACTCTGCCACAGATGCATAGTTATAAACTAGGAGAGGACTCTGCTCTGGCCTCAGCCTTTTTAGATTAACTCACTTACCTCCTGAGTATGTGTGTGGCTGTGCCATCCTCAGAGTAATCCCTGAAATTTGCAGGAAAGCAGTTCAGAGCAGCATACAGAGGTAAATCAACTTCCTTCACTTTCTCTGATTCTTGTTGGTTGCAACTACCACCATTCATTTCTGAGAACACTATTTTCTTCCCTCCATTTTATAATTCTCTCTCCTCCTCATATTAGTTGGGCTTCTCCATAGAAACAGAATAAAGAGCATGTGTCTGTCTGTCTGTCTATCTATCTATCTACTTATCATGCATGAGAGAGAGAGAGAGAGAGAGAGAGGAAGAAGAAGAAGAAGAAGGAGAAGGAGGAGGAGGGGGAGGAGGAGAAGAAGAAGAAGAGGAAGAGGAAGAAGAAGGGGAAGAGGAAGGGGAAGAAGAAGAGGAAGAAGAAGGGGAAGAGGAAGAAGAAGAGGAAGGGGAAGAGAGGGAGGAGGAGGAGGGGGAGGAGGGAGGAGGAAGAAAAGGAGAAGAGAGTGATTGATTTTAAGGAAATGGCTCATGCAATTATGGAGGCTGGCAAGTCCAAAACCTGCAGGGTGGGCCAGCAGGCTGGAGAGCTGCAGGGAAGAGCTGATGTTGCAGTTCAAGTCCAAAGGCTCACAGCTGGCACAATTCCTTCTAGCTCAGGGGAGGTCAGTCTTTCTGTACCATACAGGCCTTCAGCTGATTGGACAAGGACCACCCATATTAAAGTCAATCAATTTGTAAATCTCATCCAAAAAGACTCTGACAGAAACATCTAAATAATGTTTAACCAAATATCTAGGCACCATGGCCCAGCCAAGCTGACACATGAAATTAAACATCACATCTTCCAAGGTTAGTTTTTAACACTTTATATTTCTTGTCTAAAGTGGGAGGCAGAGTGATATGGGGGGGGGAAAGTCAAAGGGTGGGTTCAAATCTCAAATCTTACTCATCTGAACGCAAGTTTTCTAATTTGTAAAATGGGAATAAGAATGGTTACCTTGAGTGGATCTGTAAAAATTAAGAGATCATATATGTCAGATACCTAGACTTATGCCTGACAAATGGTGACAATTATTAAGTTTTCAATTTGAAAAGAAGGTTCATTGAACACTCTACGTATCAGTATTTTTACTGATGCTTTTTATTTGCAGGTGACTCTCCACCCTTTTTGTTTTCCTTCTGAAACTGAGCAGTATATCAACAAGAAGAAAATTCCCTGCTACAGTGTATAGTTCTCATGTGGTTTCACCATCTCCTGGCGCTTGAGTTGCCAGCAGTCAGCTGTGTCCTGGATGCTTTGCCTTCCTACTTTTCCATGAGCCATCATTGATGACCCATGGAATGGCACATGTTTGAACAACTTATTTAGGCACTCCAGAGAAAAACCAAGGGGAAAGAGAAGTGAGGAAGAGTGGTAAGAATAAAGAAAAGGTGGGAGTTGGCAAGAAATGATGCAAGGAGAAAAAGGAACAGAAATCATATTTTCTACTAATTTTCTTTGTGTTCTTGTGTCAATTTATAAATTAGCATCTGACTGATTGGACAAACCAACTTTTCTGATACTCTCATCCAGCCAGGCTACAGATTTCTCCATTGGGGTAGAACTGAGGAAGCTTTAAAAGTGGGCCAAAGCCACATGGGACATGTGTCATAATAAGTAACATGGTCTTTCATAAGTTGAGTGTTGCTGAAGGCTTGGAGTAAGTAATGTAGAGGGTATCAAACAGTGCTCCTTTTAGACTTGGTTTTCTAGTTAGGCAACTGGCTAAGCCACTTGTACAAAAAGACCCCAAACACACTGGCTTTAACAATACAGGCCTCCGTTTCTCTTTTAGGTAACAGTACAGAGATGGGCAGGTAGACGGTACAGAGCACTAGCTGAACTGCTCCACAAGGTCACTGGGTACTGAGGCAGGAATGTTGGCATTGCCATCATCAATACATGGCATCCACCTGTGGATCCAAGATGTCACTCCAGTGCCACTTCAGTTGTCCCCTTTCCCAGCCAGGTGGAAGGGGCAGAGGAAGCAGAGGGCTAAAAAGCTTTTTTTTTAAGGACATTACCTGAAAGTTGTCCTTCAATTCTGCTCATATCCCTTTGTCCAAAAGCTTGAAGGGAAGCTGGGCACATGCCCTGCCAAAAACTTCAGGGAGGGATCTGATTACTACATGGAAGAAGGCAAGACTGGGTGCCTCTGAGTAGCTAGGAGTCTCTACCATACCTAATTCTTTGGAGGCTATTCAAATCCTTCATAAGAATCTGACCCAGTGGGCAACACCCCAGTTTTCTATTCTCTACCTGAGAAGCTCCCCTATCACCTATTTGAGGTTTCTATCTAAATTTCTATCTGAGAAATTAGTTTTTCTGCTTAAAAAGAAGAGAGACGCTCAAATCAGTGAGGTGACTCAGCCAAATGCACTTGTTACAACTTGGAACTATGCCTGAACCCCTCATGGCCATTCTGACTCAGTCAGGGGAATCTGAGGTGAGTGGTGGTGGTACTGTCCACAGCCAGGCTCCACCTCCTCACATAGGAAGTTCATCTGCTTTCCCACCCTCCCCCCAACCCAATCTCTCTCCCACACTCACACCTAACAGTTCTCAACCTCAGGAGAAAATAAGAATACCAAGATTGAAAAATTCCATTTTGCTTCAAGGGCAGTTACTGGGTTTCCTCATGAAATGTCTTCACAATGGATGTGCTACATCTTCACTCTCCCCCAGTAATTACCACCAAAGTCCCCCTCCACCCACTGTTCTCAGAGGTACTAGGTGAGGTAGGATGGGAGGGGGTCTAGTTATCCCCATATTTGGCTCTTCTTCTGACATGAGAATGGTATTTGTCAGGTGTCATGGCTGCCCCCACCCCATTTCCAGGACTCCCCTCAAGGCAAATGCTGATCTCCCCTTGAGCCAAGTGTGCCTGCCACATCCTGCTCCTCCAAGAAGCTCCTGCTGACTGGAATGCAGATCAGATGGCTGGATCTGGGGTAGCCTCCTTGGCCCACAGGAAGGAAGGAGCACAAGAGAAGGCTGAGTAACAAGATAATGGGAGCCTGAGTCCCTGAAGATTGCAGAGCCACCATAGCAGCCATGAGCTGCTGCTTCAGACCTTCATCTTGTCTAAACTACCTTCATTTAAGATCTCACTTAAAGCATCGATCACCATCCTAATTGATGGTGATGGGGAAGGTGGGTGAAATACTACTTTCCAGCTGTCAAAGATAAAGCTAGATACTAATCAAAGCAGTAAGAACAGATTTTATTCTATAACTATTGCAATAGGGAAGAGGGTCCAGTGTAAACTAAACTCTACTTCAATTTGTGTAAAACTGGGCATTTTAAAGGGAGGATGAGGGAGTAGGCAGGAGGAAATGAGGAAGGGTGGGAGCCGAGTCAGGGAAATGGAAACAAACAAAAAGCGTGATTAAGCCATTGGGATTTGCTAACTGATGTTTATGGAAGCTAGGCTCCTACCCTCCTACAGAGACTGGGAGACAGGGACCCTATCTTCACGTGTTGGCTGGAACAAACAGAACATTCTTTAGAGTTTTCCCAGGCAGGAACTTCAGGGGACTGGAGTAGTCATCCTCAGGGACGTGGCCTTGAGCTGTTAAAAACTATGCTAGTGGGCTTCCCTGGTGGCGCGGTGGTTGAGAGTCCGCCTGCCGATGCAGGGGACCCGGGTTCGCGCCCCGGTCCGGGAAGATCCCACATGCCGCGG
>NC_041215.1:13174912-13240544 GCF_002837175.3 Physeter macrocephalus | reverse complement strand
GCTGAGCCTGCGCGTCCGGAGCCTGTGCTCCGCAACGGGAGAGGCCACAACAGTGGAAGGCCCGCGTACTGCAAAAAAAAAAAACAAACAAAAAAAAACGATGCTAGTGTCTGTGTGTCTAAATGCAGGATATGGCGGGGGCGGTCGTTAGGCGCCAAGAGCTCTTCTGCAGTGCTCACAGTCCACCTCACTCCCATGTCTGGGATCTTTGTGGAGCGGCCCCAGGATAGCTTGGCGCTTAGGACCTCGGGAGAGCGAATCAGATCCAGGGCTTCCTGGCTAGCAGCCCCGCACGCACGTGCAGGCCCTCTCCTCTGCAGGAGACAGGGCAGCCAGGGGAAAAATCATTGGAAAACAAGTTAGGAGAAAAGGAGCCGCAGTTCTCTTCCTTCTTCTTGGTTTCTCTCATGGTTTGATAAGCTAGAATGGGCCTTTAGTCAAAATCTGAGTCCCCTGCTTCCTAGAGCTGTGGAGCTGGGAGCAGGGTAGTCTGGATTGCACTTCTGGAGGCTCCGAAAGTGCAGCAGCAGGGATCAGGGTCTGAGCTATGACTTCAGGAGCGCTCCCCCCACCCCAGACCCCCCATGCCTCACCTTGCTCCCTAACAACTCCTCTCCTTACCCCACCACCAACTCCTAGCCCCCACCCCCTACCCCGTCCCCAGAGTACTCTCCTTCTCTCTTTCACACCCGTCCTTGACCCCAATTACCATGTGTGCTTGCTGGTGCCTTCCAAAGTCAGTCTTTCTCCAGCTGTGCGTCCATCTACCTGTAAATTTCTCCCTCCTCCTTTGCTTGGCTAACACCTACTCAACCTCAGCCATCAGCCCTCAGCTGGTCAGCTGGAACACTGCCTCTTCATTTTGTCTTTCCCTGAGCCTCCAAACCAGGTCAGTCTCCACTCCCTCCTACCTGTGGATTTCTATCATTTCTACCACCATTGCTTACCTGTCTCCCTGTCATTGTCATGATCATCTAATGGTTTTACATACTGGAATGAAGCAGCATAAGGTTAGCAACCTTCTCACTCTTGCCTCATCCCTAGCACCAAGGAGGGGCTCAGGAAATTTCAGTTAGATAAGCAGATGTGGAAACCTGATTGAATGGTGGAAAAGAGGTGTAGAATGGGAGAAAAATGAGGCCCCAGCTGTCATCCACTCTTCCCTGAAGTCTGACAGTGCAAGGAAGCACATGAAAAGAGAAGTATTTCAGGGTACAACAGAGTAAAGGAAGGCTGACTTAACACTGGGGTCAAAGCCAGCATGTTTGAAAGTGGAAGCTAGGGAGCCAGTGGAGAGGAGAAAGTTGAGAAGGTGGGGAGGGGAGTAGAGTTGAAGGAAGGGGACCTGGTTTAGAAAAGGCAACAAGAAAGAAAGTAAAGTATGCTCAAAGAGACAAAAAAAGCAGGCATCACAGGTCTTAGTAGTGTACCTGCCCTGTACCTGTTGCACAATAAATGTTTGAAGGGGAGAGGTGAAAAATTGTGGTTGCCTATTTCAGATGACTTCAGTCTTCTTAGGGAAATAGGAGGTTAGGTCTTATGAAAAATGGGCATTGAGAATCAAGAAATATTCTCTGGTGGTGGGATGAACTGGGAGATTGGGATTGACATATATACACTAATATGTATAATATAGATAACTAATAAGAACCAGCTGTATAAAAAATAATAAAATAAAATTCAAAAAGAAAAAGAAATATGCTCATTTGTTAGTGTATTAGTTAGGACTAAGTTCTATAACAAGTAGACTCAAAATACAGTGGCTCTACAGTGTAGTCTCTATGCTATAGAAATTTAATTCTTGTACCCTTAGCAGTCCAGGATGGGTATTCAGGTCAGTGGGTAGTTCCCCTCTTGTTGATCATTTAGGCACACAGGCTCCACCATCCTCTAAGGTCTAGAGAAAATGGGAAGAACATGCAGAGCATGCAAAGGAGGTTCTCACGGACCTGGTATGGAAGGAACACACATTTCTGTTCACATTCCTCTGGAGGGATCTTAGTCATGTGTCCTCAACCAACTATAAAAAGGGCTGGAAGATGTTAGTCTAGCTGTGTGCCCACAGGAGAGAACAGAGTTTGATACACAGCTAGTGGTTTTCACCACTGTGGTAGGCAGAAAAATGGACCCCAAAGATGTCCACATCCTAATCCCTAGAACCTGTGAATATGTTACCTTACATGGCAAAGGGACTTTCCAGATGTTTAGGACCTTGAAATGAGGTAGTTATTCTGCATTATCCACCTGGGTCCAGTGTAATCACAAGGGTCCTTATAAGTGAAGGAGGGAGGCAGGAGAGTTAGTATCAGAGTGACACAGCATGAGAAAGACTTGTCTGGCCATTGTTTGCTTTGAAGATGGAAGGGGGCCATGAGCTAAGGAACTCAGGCAGCCTGTAGAAGCTAAAAAAGACAAGGAATGGATTCTCCTCTAAAGCCTCCAAAAAGAATACAACTCCTGCTGATACCTTGATTTTAGCACAATTTCAGATTTCAGACCCATTTCAGATTTCTGATTTCCAGAACTCTAAGATAATAAATATATATTGTTTTAAGCCACCAAATTTTGGAGATTTGTTACAGCAGCAAGTGGAAACTAATACAACCAAATTTGGTAATTCGTTTTTTAAATAAGTACCTATTAATGGTATGAAGCATTATTTTAAATTTTAAGAAAACAAGACTATGTGTTGACTTTCCACCTTATGCACAAGCCTATTGACTGCCTCGTGAACTCTCGGAAACCAGTCAGGGCTGGAGGACTTTAATGTGGAGAGTTTCTAGAACAGCAGTTCCCAAAATGTGGTCCCCAGACCAATAGAATCTGCCTCTCCTAAGAACTTAAGAGAAATGCAAATTCTCAGCCAACCCAGACCTACTGAATCAGAAGCTCTGGGGCCCAGCAGTCTGTGTTTAACAAGCCCTCCATGTGATTCTGACACTTGCTCAAGTTTGAGAATAGGACTAAGGCTCTATTCTAGATTGAAAGAAAAAGAAGCAAAAATGAATTAGCAATGCACAATTCTAAACTGGGTCTTTTTATTCCAAAGCACATTATTAAAGAAATCTGGATGGAGTCAGAGCATTCATAGTAATGAATCCATGTTAATTTCCTGATTTTGATGGTTGTGTGGTGGTGATGTAGGAGGTCCTTGCTTGTAGGAAATATACACTAAAAGTATTCAGATGTAATGAGGTGCCTTGTTAGGAACTTAATTCTCAAATGATTCAGGGAAAAAAAACAGTTTTAAACTATAATTTCCATTTTTCTTTGAGACTATTTCAAGATTTTTTTTTAATTTTGAAAAAAAAAAAAACCCAGCAAGATACCATTTGTCAAATATCAGCTTGACAAAGGTGAAAAACGTGTGTAACACCTAGTGTTGGTGAAGGTATGGGAAACAGAAAGTTTCACACACCATGGTTGGAATTATAAGTTGTTGTAATATTTTTGGAAGGCAATTTTACAATATCTATCAAAAATTTAAAAGCAAATTTTTCTTAGCAATTCTGCTGAGGGTAAGGAAATATATTTTATTGCAGCACTGTTTATACTAGAAAAAAACTGGAAACAACTGAAGTGTTTATCATTAGGTGACTGGTTAAATAAATTATGGTATAAAATATGCAGTGAGTTACTTGGCTTTAGATCACAACTTCTAAAGGTCTTGAACCTAGTTCCCTTTTGCTAAAAGATTTTTAAAGTCTAAGGAAAGGCTGTGAAAGAATTCTGTAGAAAGTTATAAGGCGCAGGGTTGAGAGCTTGGCAGATAGCAGTGTGACAGGTTCCAACCAGGAACATATAAACCACTCTAAGTATTTGGATGGAGGGAATCTAATGCAAGGGATTGGTGACATACTCAGGGATCAGAGAAAGCTGATACAGATACAGCTTTTAAAATAACAATGCTCAGGGCTTCCCTGGTGGCACAGTGGTTGAGAGTCCGCCTGCCGATGCAGGGGACACGGGTTCGTGCCCTGGTCCGGGAAGATCCCACATGCCGCGGAGCGGCTGGGCCCGTGAGCCATGGCCACTGAGCCTGCGCGTCCAGAGCCTGCTCCGCAACGGGATAGGCCACAACAGTGAGAGGCCCGTGTACCGCAAAAAAATAAATAAATAAAATAAAATAAAATAAAATAACAATGCTCAAGGAAATAAAAGACAAATTTGAGAATTTGGCAAATTATAAGAAAGGAGGCAGATGGAAAGTCCATAACTGAAAAATAGAGTATATATTTAATAGATTACACAGTGAACTGGAAGATAAGTTATATCCAGAATGAAGCCTGGGTAGGGAGTGAGGGGACAAAGGTATGGAAATGAGAGATTAAGAGGCATAAGAGATACAGTGAGAAGGTCTAACATACCTTTATTTGGAGTCCCAGAAGGAAAGAGAAAGATAATGGTATAGAACTAATATTCAAGCACACAATGGCTGAAAATTTACCAAAACTGAAGAAAGGTACATATCTACAAATTTAACAGCCCTAAGAATCCCAAGCAGGATTACTTACTAAAAAGGTAATCCATACCTAAACATATCATAGTAAAACTGGAATAAACTAAAGACAGAGAAAAAATCTTAAAGAAACCATTAACAAAACAACATATTAAATAGGCAGATGAACAGCTGACTGCTCACCAGCTAGAGCAGAAGTCAGAAATTGGTGGCTTGATGCCTCCGATGTGACAAAAGAATGTGATGCTCAACCTAGAATTCTATTCCCAGAAAAAATATCTGTTAAGAATGAAGGTGGGGGACTTCCCTGGTGGTCCAGTGGTTAAGAATCCACCTTCCAATGCAGGGGACGTGGGTTTGATCCCTGTCTGGGGAACTAAGATCCCACATGATGCAGGGCAACTAAGCCCGTGCGCCACAACTGCTGAGCTCGCACACTCTGGAGCCCATGTGCCACAACTAGAGAGAAGCCCGCATGCCACAACGAAAGATCCTGCATGCCGCAACTAAGACCCAACACAGCCAAATTAATTAAGTAATAAAAAAATCAAATAAATGGCATTATTCAATTCCAATAAAAAAAAAGAACAAAAGTGGAATAAGCTGTTTTTAGGCAAACAAAAGTTGGAAGGTTCTACCTCTAACAGGACAGAATGTTCTAAAGAATGTTTTTCAGACACAAGGAAAATGACTGCACAAGGAAGGTTAGGGAGGGAGAGAAGAATGAAGAGCAATGGAAAGTAATTATAACAGTAAATATATGGATAAATCTAAATAAATATTTGGTGTAGAAAATAATAATAATGTATTTTAATACATATCTATACATTTATACATACATAATTAAAATTCACAAAAACAATAGCATATAAGATGAGATAAATAGTTAAAGTATTCTAAGATCCTTGTATTGTCTAGGATGAAGATAAAAGTATCAATTATCACTAGGCTTTGATAAGTCAAGAATGGATCTTTTAATTCCTTGCCCATTAAAAGAATGGAAAAAGTGTACAACTTCCAAATCAACAGAGGGAAAAACAGAGTAATAGAATAATTGTGATAGAATTCTAATAGAATAATTCGAATCCAACTTGAAAGCAAGAAAAGAGATAACAGGACTTAAGATTATGTGGGATAAATAAAATCAGTGAATAAGATTGAAACCAAAACATAACAGAAGTTGTATATTAAAGACCTAATGCTCTTGTTAAAAAAAGTTATCAAACTTAAAATAACAACTATATGCTATTTCCAAGAGGCACATTTAAAATAAGGACACAGAAAGGTTGAAAGTGAAAGGATGGAAAGAGCTATGCCAGGTAACAATAATCAAAGGAAGCTGATGTTATTAATACCAGCAAAAAAATAGCCTAAATAAGCCAAAGGCACTACTACAGATAGAGTTTTACTTCTTAAAGTTTCAATACACCAGGAAGATATAACAATTCTGTATTTGCATGCACCTAATAACATGACTTCAAATATATAAAGCAAAATTCACAGAACTATAAATAGAAATGGATAACTCAACAATTATCTCATTAATCAATAGAACAAGCAGATAAAAATTCATAAGGAGCAGAGAAGATCTGAACAATACATTACAAAATTGATCTAATGTCTTTATCTAGGTGACTGCACCCAGCATTTGCAGAACACATGTTCTTTTCCAGTGCCTGTGGAACCTTCACTAGGGTCAAATACACACTGGGCCATAAGCAAATCTCAACAAACTTCAATGGATAGCAATCATATAGAGTATGATTTCTGACCACAATGTTATAACAAAAAATATAACTAAGAAGTCCCTATATGTTTAGAAATTTAAAATATACTTCTAAATAACCTATGAGATCTGTTGTAATTATCTGTGCTTTCTGTTCTTTCTTATCACACCAGAAGTCTATCAATTTTAATTCTCTTTTTAAAGTACCAACCTTGACTTTTGATCCTCTCTGTTGTGTTGCTTTCTGTTTCATTGATTTTTGCTCTCATCTTCGTTATTACCTTCCTTTAACTTTAAAAAAATGGGATAGATCATTAGTTAACTTGACAATAATGTTCGTATGAAGTTTTACAAAAATACAAAGTGCTTTTTCATTAATCCTCAAAGCAACATTGTGAGTTGGGTCTTTTCCCTCATTTTACAGATGGGGAAATTATAGACATAATTATTTCATTCACTGAAATACTGGTCCTAAGGTTTGCATCCAAGACCAGAGGAACTTCTCCTCTCCATCCCAGGGCCTCCTTTTATTCTTTGAGAACTTAAGGAACACTTACCCCATGGTTAAGATGGTGGAAGCTTGGCTCTCACCAACCCTTACTTCAGTAATCACGAAGAAAACATAGGGGTGGGGAGGAAGTGGGGAGCAAAATGTGTACAACATGAGTTGGCAGGCTGCCTAGCCAGCAAGGAAAGTGTGAAGCTGCCCTTGACCCACCCATACTCTTGATCACTGGACTAGAGCTGGAGGCTCCTCCTGTTGACCTCTTTTCCAGAATAAAAAAGACAAAGCATGTTTACTTAGAAACAGTGGATTGCTTGCTTAGAAGCAAGATACCACTGAGTAAACTTATCCAATAAAATTTTTTTTCTCAAATATTGTGTAGGGTGGTCCTTGGAGGATTTTCTTGGCTTGAGGAAGGGCCTACATTCTATTGCCTGAGTGTCCAGATGTTCGAGTCCTTGGAAAGGGGCCACGACACTGCCAGACTTACTTCCCACACCCGTCTACAAATGCTTCTCAGTCCAGGCACACTTCTAAGGGCTCTAATAACACTAACTCCTCCAACCTTCATTACAACCTCTGAGGTTGTTACTATTATTATCCCAAAAAGAGGTAGATGAGGACACACAAGCAAAAAACAGAAGGTTTAGTTACTTGTCTGAAGCCATCCGGGAATAAGTGAAAGAGTCCTTATTTGAACCCAGGCTTCATGGCGGAGGGACTGTGCTCTTGGCTACTACACAATGTCATCTCTCTACATGGGATTCACACATATTCCTTCCTGAGCATAACTGATACTATTCATAGCCTGAGAAGAACTGCCAGGTCTAAATGGGAACACTCAATGGAAAGAAGAATCGAGTTAAGTATTCTGACTTCCTTCTGCATGTCTCCAGCCAAGGCCCTCAGCTGAGGCTGCAGAAGAGGCATGCAGAGACCTCCCAGGGAATTCCATGGGAAACCTTAAGCTCCTGATGCAGACTTCACGTCCCCACTGTCTATCCTCAGCTAACTGATCCTCAGGTGACCATTTCTCAGTTTTGAATCTCATGAGGGAAAAGTTCCTTGCATTGCATGACTGGTATTAAGTACCATTTCACCCTTAGTGTCTCTGTACATAAACCAAGATGAAATTATTTTTCAAGCTTTCACTTTCCGACAAATTTGCTAGAAATAGAAAGCACGCTCCTATGGAAGCCTTTTCTAAACTCACTGTTTATTAAGGTTTTCCCTTCCTGTTTTATTGCTCCTCCCTCTGCTTGCCCCTCCTGTGAATTCCATACGAACTGAACTCATTTCAGAGTCTTTCCCATACTCTGACATCCATAAGCTGTGAGACCTTTAGTAAGTTTTGGTTAAGTTTTTCTTCTCCCTAGGAATTTTCTCAGTTCACATAAAATTTCTAATTTATTGGCAAAAAATTGTGACATAATATCTTACTGTTTTAATGTCTGTAGCATTTGTAACATAAAACTTTAGAAATTCGCTGAGACGTCAACTAAAAGGGAATTTATTCAAACTGTTGCAACAGGGAGTTTTAAAGGGAATGTCTCATCAAACTTGAGGAATGAAAGCGGTTTTACAGGGGAAAGAAACAAAAGCAGCACTGAACACTGCGATTTTGGCGGGTTTTGGTCAGGTTGTTATTGCAATCTTACAGAAATTAGTTTTTCTTCTTGATTTGGCTCATTGTGCCTGTTACATCCTGTTCCCGGAATTGTTGACTCAGGAATTTAGGAGTGAGCTATTCTCTCAGAATAGCAGAGAGCAAGGAGGTCAGTGTATGTTCAGAGAAGAAAAATTTACAGTTCTCTGCATTCCCCCTTTTTATTCCTGACTTTGATTATTCATGCTTTCTCTTTTTTTCTTGATCAGTCTCACCAGATCTGAAACACATTTGGCTCTGTTCTCTATATTTTTCTATTTTGTTTTTTTTCTGCTCTTTATTACTTCCTTATTTTAACTTTCGTTAGGGTTTATTTTGATTGTTCTACTTTTTGAGATGTTGCTTTGGTGATTACCAGGCTTTCTGATTTTCTGAAATATCTTTCTAGGCTGTAAACTTCTCTCTAAGCACTGCCTAAACAATATCCCTCTGGTTTTAATATGTAGTATTTTCATTGTCATTCAGTCGAAAATACTTTCCTCTTTGAACCATGATTTTAAAGTGTATTTGTAAATTTCTGAATATAATAGACATGTTCTAGGTATTTTTTATTTTTACTTTCTAATTTAATTTCAATTATTTAAATTTTGTTGAGATTTACTTTATGGTCCAGCATATATGTCAACAACCCCCCAGCTTTATTGGAATATAATTGATACATGCCATTGTGTAGATCAATTTTTGAAAGTGTTTCATGTGTTCTTGACAAAAATTATGCATCCTTGATACACTGGTGCATTGTTCCATGCAAATGCGTTAGAATGCTTGTTAATCTTATTGTTTAAATCTGTGTCTTTATCAATTTTTAGTCTGCTTATCCTATTAACTAAAGAGAGGTGAAAAAAAACCATCATGAGTGTGGATTTTATATTTCTCCTTTGAGTTCTGCATGTTAGGTAGATACTAACTTATAACTGTCCTATCTTCCCAGTGCTTTTTCTTCCCTGAAACTTTTGTCTTAATGTAACACCTCCCTTTATCTCTAGGAATGGTTTGTGCCTTGAAGTCCCTGTTCCATCTAATATTAGTAGAGCTACACCAGTTTTCTACTGGCTTCATATAACTTCTTTCCATTCTTTTACTTTCAGACTTTGTGTCCTTATTTGAGTCTTTTGTAAGCAGCAACATAGTGGGGTTTTGTACTTTTGCCCTATGTGCTACGGTCTATGTTTGTGTTTCCCCAAAATTCACAGGTTGGAATCCTAATACACAGTGTAATGGTGTTAGGAGGTGGGGGCCTTTGGGGGGTGATTAGGTCATCAGGGTGGGGCCCTCATGAATGGGACTAGTGTTCTTATAAAAGAGACTCCACATGACTCCCCAGCCCCTTCTGCCATGTGAGAATGCAACAAGAAGTCTGCAACCCTGAAGAAAGCCTTCACCCAACAAAGCTGATCTCCAATCACTCTGGACTTCCAGCCTCCTAAACTTGAGAATTAACATTTTTGTGGTTTAAAAGCCACACAGTCTGTGGTACTTTGTTATAGCAGCCCGAACAGACAGTGTCTGACAACCTTTGTCATTTAGTGAAATTAAATTAAATGTAAATATTGGTATTTTGGGGGAAGATTTACCATCTTTTTTTGGTCTCATCCCTCTTTTTTTTTTAACATCTTTATTGGAGTATAATTGCTTTACAATGGTCTGTATGACAGACTCTAGGTCCATCCACCTCACTACAAACATCTCAATTTCATTTCTTTTTATGGCTGAGTAATATTCCATTGTATATATGTGCCACATCTTCTTTATCCATTCATCCGATGATGGACACTTAGGTTACTTCCATGTCCTGGCTATTGTAAATAGAGCTGCAATGAACATTTTGGTACATGACTCTTTTTGAATTATAGTTTTCTCAGGGTATATGCCCAGTAGTGTCACCTCTCTTTTTAAATTTACCTTTTTGCTTAAAATTTTCTACTAGTATTGAAATTATATGTTGTATTTTTATGATTCCTCTAGATTTTACAATATTCACGAGAGTAACCAAAACCTGCACCCTAATACCTCAATCCTTTTTACTCTCTCTTATTTATCAGTCTTGTCTGGTATTTTAAGCCTATCTTAACAACTTTACATTTTTATTGTTTGGTATAAAATGTTGTTACATTTGCTCACCTATTTTGTTCTTTCTTCCTTTTTGCATCTCAAAACCCCACCTGGGATCACTTTCCTTCTATATTAAAGTGCATTCTTTAAAATTTCCTTTAGTGAGGGTCAGCAGGGAATGAATGAAACAAATTGTCTTAAAATGTGCTTATTTTGTCCTCATTCATAACATATATCTTCATCAGGTATAAAATTCTAGGTTGACAGTTATTTTCTACCTTTATACTGACATTTTCATTCCACTCATTTGGCTTCCATTGTTGCTGTTGAGAAGTCTGTTCCTTTGAAGGTAATTTTATAATCTTTGGCTATTAATTTTTTTGATTTCCTGCAGTTGCACTATGATGCACATAGATATGACTTTGTAAATTTATCCTAATTTGTATTCTTTGAGCTTTTAAATCTATAGACCTGTTATTTTTCATCAGTTCTGGTATATCCTCAGCCCAATTACCTTTGTCCCTTTTCTTCCATCTTTGCCTTCTAAGACTGTGGTTAAATATATGTTAAAACTTCCTAGTGAGACCATCCCATCTTTCTGTGTTTTCCCATATTTCTCTATCTCCATGCTGCATTCTGGATAACTACTTCAAACCTATCTCTCAGCTCACCAATTCTCATCCCTCCCGTTTCACAATCTGTTGCCAAATACATCTTTAAATATTTTAAGCAGTTGTTTTCACAAACGCACCCAATAATTCTAATGTGACGTCTATGTGGGTCTGTTTTTCTGCTGGTTTCCAGTCATGCTGCCTTTTTTCCTTATATGCCTGATTATCTTTGACTGCTTGCTGACTATTTCCCCTGAAAAATTGTTACCTGAGGTCTAAGTTGAAGGAGTTCTCTTCTGAGGAAGTTTTATTTGCTTCTGACAGGCCTCAGGTTGTGTTTACCTGGGTTGTAAGGGTTGGTCAGGGACCACAAATTGTCAGGATGTTCTCTTTTCTCTTTTTCTTCAATCCTATTGCTATGCTCGGTAATGAGGTCAGTCTCTAAAGTACCCTGGGGGTGGGGAGGGGGATGGGTCTAGATTTGTCTTTTTTGTCCTGAGGGTGTAGTACTCTGGGAACCCAGTTTAACTTTAGAAAAGTCACCTATAAGATTTATCACCTTGGGTGAACCTGGCCCTTATCATCCTTCTCTCTCTCTCACTCTCTGTGGCTGGTGAAGTGGTGCCTAACTCTGCATCATCAGCAAAGTCTGCGGCCTAAGCTGCTTTGGTGTTCACCTCTGATGACGAGATCCCATCTTAAAACAGCCCTACCTGTTTAAACTGCAGTCTTTTCAGCCTCCATGCTCTTTTAAACAGAAGGGAGGGCACACCACCTGCATTTTAAAAAAACAGGTAGGAAACTGATCCAAAGAACCTAGACTACCTTCACCAGAAACAAAGTACTGTCTGACCTTTTCAACATCATTTTTTCTTTTCTAGACTTTGAGATTTTCCAGTCCAGATTTTTAGATTTATATACTTTATTTCTATCCTTCTAGTGCTTGCCCATGACATTTTACCATATTTAACTCAATAAAATCTAGAGTTAAACAGCATCTTCACCCTCCTCCTAAATAATACAAGCACTTTAACCTGCTTTCACACAGATGTCCCAGCTTCCAATGTACCTACTATTGTCCAGTATTCCAATTTTATTTATCTTTTAGCCTTGAGAATTAGACATGGCATTTAAAAAAACACAGTGTTTCAATTTACCTACACCTTGGCAATTTTATTTTTCTTCTTGCATGTCAGATGTCCTCTGGGAGACGGTGGTGGCTGGTGGTCCCTAAACCAGCTCAAGCCCTGAGGTGGGCTTGAACAGGTGCAGCTGCACCAGCTCACTGGATCTGTTCTTCACAGTCTGCCTGGAGTGGCTGGAGACCTGAAGACCCCTCCTCATCTGGGATCAGTACAAACAGCATATATCTGGCCCTAGGTAGACTGTGGGCCCATTTTCCATGTGTACAAGTCAATGGAGGCTGTAGCAGGAACATGAGCACCAGGAGGTGCTCAGTGGGCTGGGGCACTCAGAATCCCCATTCCTGTGGTAGCTGTCTTCTCCCTTGTTATTTAACCTGTGTCTCTTTCAAAAGTAGGCGATGCATTAGGTCCAGGTGGAGCTCATGTAGATGTGTGTGTGTGAGGGGACTGGGGACTTCAAGCCACAGGCACACCAACAGCCCTGGCCACATGGAAACCTTAACCTGATCATCTAAAACAGTTAGAGCTGGCCCTATATTCAGCCAATGAAAAGATTGGTCGATGCTCAGTGACTACTGGGAATCAATACTCCATGGCCTCTTTCCTTTCTGCCCACTGTACACCAGAACTGCCAGGGACTGGCCACTCTGGACAATGCATGAGCATTTCCAATGCTCCCTTTGATCAGGCCATCCTATTTTTCCCATTCTTCTCTTAAAAGGACCCAACTCAACATCCTGCTCAGATGTCATCGGTGTCTCCCTTCCCAGTAGGTGGAAGTCACTTTCCTTGGGAAGCCCACAGTTTAGTTCAGCATCCATTAGAGTGGCTTTGCTGTGGTCTCTCTCCTCTATCTACTCCTGCTTCCTAGTACCTAGGACAATGGATGTGCCTAGCAGATCCTCAACAAGTATTTGCTGAATAAACTAATCCAAGTCTGTGGATAGGGTCAGGTTTGCCAGTGCTGCATGTAGAGAAGGACAAAGAGCAAGTGTGGTCATGACATTTCAAAGTGGAATTGAGTGGCAGAAATGCTCTTTCCCTCTCCCTTTTCTACAACCATCCCTCCCCCACCTCCACCATCCTCCATCAAAACTTACCTTGTTTGGAGGCAAAGTGAAAGAAATACTTCTAAAGAGAGGCATGGAAACTGTATGTATGGAAACAGGAATCCTAGAGAGAATCAGAAAACTATCTGACCAGAGACTATTCTCTTGTAAAGAGTGGATTTTGGAGCCAGAGAGACCTGACTTACAGCTCGGTCTCTACTGATAAGCCCCACCTGGAGTATTCTCAGACAGGTTACTTAATTCTCAGAAGACTCGCTTTTCACTCTTCGAGTTACCTAGTTAATAGTCTTATACACAGTTAACAATATTTTGTTAAATTCTATCTGTTCCCAAGAGAACTGTTTCTATGTTGTGACTCATCACTCACACAGCCTGTCCACTCCCAGGGGTTATGATCCAGCCCTAGTATGAGGATTAATCCAATTTGCACCTCTCCTGGTGGAGGCACAACCTAATTTCTCATGAAATGTGAGCTACTAGCCCTATGGGATGAGTCCCCTGGGTACTCCTTGGTTCGGATCTGGTATAACTTACCCCCCAAAGATAAGACACACAAATGGCTCTCTCTGAATGATACTCCACCTAAAGTATATCACAGCCTGTTTACTTTTGAAGAATTCCTTTATTGGAGTTTCACCTTACCTTGCCACAACTATCTGGCTCTTCATGGCCGAGAGTGAGCCCTGAATAAAGTATTCACAACATTTTACAACAGACAATACACACACGCAGTGCATGAAATCTTTACAGTAACACAATCAAACATTTAACAGGATTGTTAAGCATGAATTTCCTCCTATTCCTCCATTACTGGTAGCTACTTAGCTTTTTAGCTCTTGCAATAAAATGCTCTCCTTCTCGTCATTCCTATTCATAGGAATCCCTGAACCAATTCTTTTTGTCTAAGGTACAAATTCATGTTGAAGATGTGTTCCATTAGTTATTGAATGTGCTGAACTTCTGTCCATGGTAGAACTCTTCATTTGTAGCATAATGTGTGAGGTTTTCACTTATCACACATTCATCATTCATTGAGAGGGTTCATTTGAAAATTTTTAAAGTTTCACCCATTCAATAATGTATAGCACAACATTACAACAGTCCAATCAACTTGAATTTATTTATGAGTGACTCTCTCCTATCTCCTGTTAGATTTATAAGTCTACACTTTTTACATTTCCTACAATGAAATCCAAATTTTGTTTCAGAAGTTGTCATCACTCCCTGCAAATCAGTTAAATCAAAGTTATTCTTCATGATCACTACGATATTAATTTATATTCCCTGAAGCCTGCCTCTCCCTGAATTTGCCTACTGGAGGTCCTTCTTGGATCTTTTCCACTGACCAATGGATTATTGGAATTCAAAGCTATACCTGAATTTCCTACATTTCTATTCACATAATTTACCCAAATATGAACTTTCTGATGGTGACTATGAGACTTCTAATTGAAGTCTTTTTCTCATCTGTGTTTTTTATGTCCAGAAATATCTATTTTGAAGGTTTTCTCATACTCCATAACTTTGATAGGTTTTATCCCCAGTACGAACTATTTTATATTCCATAAGGACTCAAATACTTTGACACTGGAACCTTCCTTGCTGGCTATGATTGAAAATCACAGAGAAAAAAATTACTCATGGTTTCACTTATACTATGTAAATTATAAGCCATGAACAAGGGCCTCAGACACTCTTACACTCATAAGATTTTTCTTCCATTTGGGTTCTCTAATCCTAGATAAGCTCTGCCTCCTACAGAGACATGCTAATCCTGGTCCCATCCAGAGCATTCCCTCCCTCGTGAGTTCTCTTCTGTGATGCGCTACTATGACTTCCCATATTTGTCACATTTAAAGATTCCTCCCCAATATGGGTTCTTTTATGCTTGGTGAGATTTGATCTGATATTGAAAGCCTTCCCACACTCGTTACATTGGTATGGTTTCTTTCCAGTGTGGATCCTTTTGTGTTGGTCAAGGACTGATCTGTAATTGAAGGATTTCCCACACTCACAATTATACGGCTGCTGCCCACTGTGGACACCTTTATGGTTGATAAGACTTGAGTGTGAGATGTATGCCTTCCCACACTCATCGCATCTATAAGGTTTCTCACCTGTGTGGATCCTTCTATGCACTGTGAGGCCTGAGCTGTTCCTGAATGCCTTCCCACACCTATCGCACACATAGGGTTTTTCCCCTGTATGGATCCTTTTGTGCTGAGAAAGGAGAGAGCTGTAACTAAAAGATTTCCCACACTCAACACATTTGAAGGGTTTCTCCCCAAGATGGACTCTTTTATGGCTTATAAGAGTTCTGCTTGAGAAAAAAGCTTTTCCACATTCATCACATGTGTAGGGTGTCTTGCCAGGGTGGGTACTTTTATGGTTAATAAGGCTTGAGTGTGAGATGTACGCTTTTCCACACACATCACATTCATAGGGCTTCTCACCAGTATGGATTCTTTTATGCACTTTAAGGCTTGAGTTGTTTCTGAAGACCTTCTCACACCTGTCACATTCATAAGGTTTCTCTCTAGTGTGGACCCTTCTGTGTTGAGAAAGGAGTGAGGTGTAATTAAAAGATTTCTCACACACATCGCATTTGTAGGGCTTCTCCCCAAGATGAATTTTTTTGTGATTTATAAGGGTTCGGTATGTGATGAAGGCTTTTTCACACTCATCACACTTATAGGGCTTTTCCCCAGGGTGTACACTTTTGTGATTTATAAGGCTTGAGAGTGAGATGTAGGCTTTCCCACATTCTTCACATTTGTAAGGTCTCTCCCCAGTGTGGATTCGTTTATGTACTTTAAGGCCTGAATTATTTCTGAAGGCTTTTCCACACTCATCACACCCAAAGGGTTTCTCCCTTGTATGAATCCTTTTATGCTGTTCAAGGGCAGAGCTGTAGTTGAAGGATTTCTCACAATAACTACATTTATAGGGCTTCTCCCCAAGATGGATTCCTTTGTGGTTTTTAAGGCTAGAGCGTGAGATATAGGCTTTTCCACACACATCACACTTATATGGTTTTTCCCCAGTATGAAGCCGCCTGTGGACTTTGAGTCCTGAATTGTTTCTGAAAGTTTTTCCACACACATCACATACATAAGGTCTCTCTCCAGTGTGAATCGTTTTATGCTGAAGAAGAAGCGAGTTATAACTGAATGATTTTCCACACTCCTTACATTCATGGGCTTTCTTCCCAGGGTGAATGCTTTTATGGACTGCAAGGCCTGAGCTATAGCTGAATGCTTTGCCACAGACATCACATTTGTAAGGTTTCTCTCCTGTGTGGATCCTTTTATGCACTATAAGGCCTGAGCTGTTCCTGAAGGCCTTCCCACATTCATCACATTCATAAGGTTTCTCTCCAGTGTGGATGACTTTATGCTGAATGAGGAGAGAGCTATAATTAAACGATTTCTCACACTCATCACATTTATAAGGTTTATCTCCAAAGTGGATGCTTTTATGATTTAGAAGTGTTCTGCAAGTAATGAAGGCCTTCCCACACTCATCACATTCATAGGGCTTCTCCCCTGTGTGAATCCTTTTGTGGACTCTAAGGCCAGAGCTATTACTGAAGGTTTTCCCACAGATGTCACATTCATAGGGCTTCTCACCTGTGTGGATCCTTTTGTGGACTCTGAGACCAGAGCTGTTCCTGAAGGCCTTCCCACACTCACCACATTCATAGGGCTTCTCCCCAGTGTGGATCCTTTTATGCTGGTCCAAAACAGAGCTATAATTGAAGGATTTTCCACACTCATCACACTTACAGTTCTTTTCCCCAGAATGGGTGCTTTTGTGGTTTATAAGGCTGGAGTAGGACATGTAGGCTTTCCCACATTCCTCACACTTGTACGGCTTCTCCCCAGTATGGATCCTCTTGTGGACTCGAAGGCTCGAGCTGCTCCGGAAAGTCCCTCCACAGTCATCACACTCATAGCGTTTTTCACCAGTGTGCATAATTTTATGTTGAACAAGTCGGGAATTATATTTGAAGGATTTCCCACAGTCATCACATTTATGTGATTTCTTAACACCACTGGTTTTCTGCTGTAGACTGGGATGAGAGTTTCCATTAATGCTCTCCATACATTTGCCTTGTTCACTGCTTTTCTGTTCTATACAGACAGGCTGCTGTGTAACATGTTTTGAGCTCAGATGTAAGCTTTTCTCAGATGCCTCATCTTCCTGTTCTGTCTTTATATTTGTTGTATTCTTGGTTTTGCCAATCTTTTCCCTGATGCCACTTTTGTCTTCCTTCATTCTTTTTCCCTCAGGCTTTTCCATCTGATTCTCTACCTTGCTATCCCAATCACAAGTTTCACCAACCTTAGATTCCTGCATATGATCCTTGTGAAGACCTTCCACTTTTGGCCACACAGATTCTGCATTTCCAATATTTTCACATTTTTCAGTTGATTCCTCATCCTCAGTGCCCCTCGTCTTCAAATGTGACACTAAACCAAGAAAATGAAAATGATACCTTCACTTTAGAAGAAACTGAAGGAATTACATCCAAATTCACTCATTCACTCAACAAATGTTTATTGACTACATGCTGTGTGATAGGTACCATTTTTAACTGCTGGGGATACAGTGGTGGACATGCCAAAATTTCTGTCCCTGTGGAGCTAATGCTAAAATGCTAGAGCCCTGGATTGTCAATGGAACAGAGAGCTTTTCTATTCTTGCACAACAGGTTAGAATGAGGGCAAGTTGAAACGGGTTGGAATGACGCACAGAACCAAAGGCAACATTGATCAATTTCTGAAAAATGCCACCTAGTCTTGGAAAAACAAACAGTGGGTAGAAGTAATTTCTGAAAAATAGGAGACTGAAAGAGTAATAAAACAAAAGCTAAGAAGACGTAATCAGCAGAGGGCAGGCAAGCAAAACGAAAGGAGAAATCAGTACATGAGTAGAGGTATTGGGGAATTGGTTATGAAATCATGAGGACAGTCATGTCAGACATGAGAAAGAAAACAAGCTGCTGCTGCCTGTCATTGGTGTGGTCCTCCTAGATTTCCCTTCCAAGGAAAACACTGACCCTGGAGAGCGGTTAGTCAGGGAGGAACTCTATATGGAAGAACACACTCTGGCTTGACAGGCAGAGGCTTTCACTCCTACTTTATGAACAGGCTAACTGCAGTCAGAGCATATCAAAGATCAGAAGGTAAAACACAAACCATCAAGCAAAGGATAATAATACTGCCTAGGTTCAAATACCTAGCTGTATGACCTCAAGAAAGTTATTTAACCTCTTTATGCCACAGTTTCCTCATCTGTAAAATGAGGGCAACAGAATTGTTTTATTACATTAAATAACATATATAAGGTATGGAGAAAAATGCCAGTCACTTGGGTAGTTCTATATGCTATACCATCTACTTTATTATTTAATCAAGGTCAGGTTACTGGATCAGGGCTAGAACCTGAGGATAAACCACAGGACTCAGGAAAGGTAAACCCCTTCTCAAAGCAGATTTTAGGGCCCAGGCAGTGACTCTCTGTTCCCCTGAAGGCACTCTACACACAGCTGGCACTCCATCAGCATCCACCTGCTAAAAGACTGACTCTTGAGAACAAAAGAAACAGTTCTAAACTAGTTGTTCCCCAACCTTAGACACTTAAGACATTTGTGATTAGACTTAGTTAAAATTCAGACTTCCCCTCTTACCCTGGGTATCAGACCCTCTTGGTTGGTACTCTGTAGTTCTACTTAGAAACTATATGTGAACATTTGACGAGAAATCAAGGGCACTAAAAGTAAGATATATACTCTGGAGTAGACACATATAAAGAATCACACTCATGATCGAACTTATGCTTATGGGATTGGAATGATGGACTCTGAATTAAAATTAACAGAACAGGAGGAGCTAGGAACCCAGAATATCACCAGGAAGATAAAATAAAGAATCACTCAGCAGACATTTTAAAAAGGTGGTTCACCTGAGAAAGCTTCACAAAATGACTATTAAGTAATATTAGGTAAAAGATCATTAGAAGTCACTGAGGAATGCTGACATGACCTAGTTTCTTGCTCCCTTTCTTTACTACCTTGGGCAGAGCAGTCCATGCCATTTAAAATGTGAGTGCTACTGGGTGGGCAGTGGAATTCCAAACCATCAACAGCAACACACCTTTCATCTGAATCCTGCTCCCATCACATCAGGGACCCTGCTCCACCCATTCCCTTTGGCCTTGGCCCCTCCACCTCTACTCACCCTCAGCCCTGAGAAGAGAAAGATGTTCAAGTTTCTACAGCCATAAAACTAATCCCCTAAAACTGCCAGGGAAACACACAAAATTTCTCAGGGGGAAAAAAAGAAAAGGAAGAGCTACAAGGGAGGAGAACTAACCATACTAGATATCTAAATATGACAAAAGGCTGCTATAACTAAAACAGTGTGGTATTGGTATATAAATAAACAGAATAGAATAAAAATTCAGAATACTCTCAATTACACATAGAAATCAAGTATATGATAAAGATGGTATATCAAATTATTGAGGCAAAAACGGTCTTTTTAATAGTGTTGGAACAAGTATAAAGCCATTTGGAAAAAAATAAAATTAGATCTATTCTTTACACCATTCACAGGAATAAAACTCCAAACGTAGCAGATCTCTAAATATTAAAAACACTATACAAATGCTAGAAGAAAACATGGGTGAATGCCTCCATAACCTAAGTATAGGGAAAGTTTTCTATGACCCAGATGCAATAAACGAAAAGATTAATAAATTGGACTATATAGAAATAAAAGTAAAATTGCATGGCAAAAATATCATAAGCAAAATCAACAAATAAATGACAAGGTGGAAGAAAATATTTGCAACATACATCATATATAAGTGCTTATGTAAGTGATAATATCTCTAATATACAAAGAATTTTTAAAAGTTGAAGAAAAGGGCTTCCCTGGTGGCGCAGTGGTTGAGAGTCCGCCTGCCGATGCAGGGGACGTGGGTTTGTGCCCTGGTCTGGGAGGATCCCACATGCCGCGGAGTGACTGGGCCCATAAGCCATGGCCACTGAGCCTGCGCGTCCAGAGCCTGTGCTCCGCAACGGGAGAGGCCACAACAGTGAGAGGCCCGCGTACCGCAAAAAAAAAAAAAAAAGTTGAAGAAAAAGAGACTAAAAATCCTACAGAAAAATGGGCAAAAGACATGAAGACAATTCACAAAAAGAAAAACTAAAATGGCCCTTAAACATGTTTTCAATTTCACTCGTAATAAGAGAAATGCAAATAAGAACTATACAAAGATCCCCTTTCTCATCTATCAGATTGGCAAATATTCAAAAACTTAACAATATGCTCTGTGGGTGAGGTTGTGGGGAAACAGGCATTCTCATCCATTACTGGGAATGCAAACTGGCATAACCCCTGTTGAAGGAAATTTGCCAATATCTACACAACTATGTATGCATTATTCTTTAATCGAGAAATCCCATCTAGGAATTCAAACCAAAGATACACTTCCAACAATACAAAAGTATATATGCATAAAGTTATTCGTCATAGCCTTATTTTTAATTACAAAGTTTGGAAAACTACCTACATGTCCAAGCACAGAAGACTGGTTAAATAAACTACAGCACATATACACACTGGAGAACTAAAAAAGAATGAGGAACATTTCTATAAATTGATAGGAAGCAATTTCCATGATAGGTTGTAAAGTAAAAAAAAAGCATATATGCTATATTCTATGTAAGAAAATAAAAAAACAAGCATGCAGCTGCTTATCTTTTCAGTAATGAGAGAATCCACAGAACAGTGAAGCCTGTTACCTATAAGGGGTAGGGCGGGGGAACAGAACAGAAGGGAGAGGGGAGAGAGATGCTCAGAGTACAGCTTTTTGTATAGTCTTTACTCATGGAAGCATGATCATGTTCTGCAGATTCAAAGAATAAAATTAAATCAGGGCTTCCCTGGTGGCGCAGCGGTTGCGCGTCCGCCTGCCGATGCAGGGGAACCGGGTTCGCGCCCCGGTCTGGGAGGATCCCACATGCCGCGGAGCGGCTGGGCCCGTGAGCCATGGCCGCTGAGCCTGCGCGTCCGCAGCCTGTGCTCCGCAACGGGAGAGGCCACAGCAGAGGGAGGCCCGCATACCACAAAAAAAAAAAAAAAAAAAAAAAAAAAAATTAAATCAGTGAGAAAACTGGACAACAGGAAAGTGAAACCAGAACGTGAACAGAAACAAATTAACTCATTTGTGTTTCACATGAATACCATAATAAGAAGGAAACAAAAAGAAACAAAGCGGGCTTCCCTGGTGGCGCAGTGGTTGAGAATCTGCCTGCCAATGCAGGCGACAGGGGTTCGAGCCCTGGTCTGGGAAGATCCCACATGCCGTGGAGCAACTGGGCCCATGAGCCACAACTACTGAGCCTGTGCGTCTGGAGCCTGTGCTTCACAACAAGAGAGGCCGTGATAGTGAGAGGCCCACGCACCGTGATGAAGAGTGGCCCCTGCTCACCGCAACTAGAAAAAGCCCTCACACAGAAACGAAGATCCAACACAGCCAAAAATAAATAAATAAATTTATTTAAAAAAAAAAACAAACAAAGAACTAACCCATGTCACTTGGGTACATAGTATGTGACTATACTAGCACCGTGATGAAGAGTGGTCCCTGCTCACCGCAACTAGAAAAAGCCCTCACACAGAAACGAAGATCCAACACAGCCAAAAATAAATAAATAAATTTATTTAAAAAAAAAAACAAACAAAGAACTAACCCATGTCACTTGGGTACATAGTATGTGACTATACTATATACTCTCAGTCTTGGGAAGGCTGAAGGGGGAAGTGGGGAAGAGCTGCAAACAATCCTTTTTAGTAGGTTTGCTTTCTGTAGTGGAATGGGCAAAGCAATTCAGAAACAGTTTTAGATCTATTATGAGACTGAGTAAATGTGTTGATTTAGTTGAGAGCCAGGACCCTCCTGGAGGAAGAAGGAATATAAAAATATGGAACAGGGGAAGATAAGAAAGAACCCTTTGTGGACAAATTGGAGGTACTGGTGTGAACTCATGATTTCTAAATTATATATAAATGTGCACATCATATAAATGTATATTCACATGTATTTAAATTTGTATGTATACGTGTGTAAATGTACATATATTCTCTAGCTCTGTCTGCTGATAGCTAAGAAGCAAAAATACCTGAGTTAACGAGCAGACATCTAGCACCTTGTTCTGTGTCTCTACTACCATAACCTAGCAAAAGGAAGAAGGAGGATTCCAGGCTGGGGGCAGGATAGGTACAAAAGGAGCTGAGACATCCTGTTATGCCAGCAAATAAGGAGATGCTTAAAACAAAACAAAAATGTGGGCACAAGACCCAGCTTCAACATCGAATTTAGGCTCCATAATAATTATGTAAAGAATTGTAAGCCATTGAAAATAGGATTTCATGAGTCCATACAGGCACAAACAGGGGAGAAAGGGAGGCCTCTTGCTGACAGCAGAATGCCAGGGCCAGTGGTAAATGTGGAGGGAGTAGTAGAGTTGCAAGAAAAAACTCAGCATTCTGCAACGATCAAGGTTGGATCAGGGGAGAATTATCAATGCATTCTAAATCTAGGGGGAAATTCTGACAAGGAGCAGGATATATGCATGGTCTTAAAATATTCCCCCATAGACCGCAAGGGGTAAAACAGTAATTACACAGTGGAGAGTCTTGGCTAGGGGTCTTAAGTTAATATTGCCAGTGGGGGCAGATAAACATCACGTGCTTCCAGAAGTGATGCCCTGAGAAGGACACATCACCTATAAGAATGCATTACCTGAAATGAAACAAGGAAACATCAGGTAGATCAGATAAATCCAAAATAAAGAACATTCTACTAAAAGCTATTTGTATTCTTCAAAAATGTCATTTTCATAAAAGACAAAGAAAGGCTACAGAAATGTTCCATATGAAAGAAGTCTGCAGAGATTTGACCACAAATTCAATACCTGACCTCACCTGGGTATGTAGTGAAGGGACAAGCTTTATAAAAAATAATTGGGCTTCCCTGGTGGCGCAGTGGTTGAGAGTCTGCCTGCCAATTCAGGGGACATGGGTTTGTGCCCTGGTCTGGGAAGATCCCACATGCCACGGAGCGGCTTGGCCTGTGAGCCATGGCCGCTGAGCCTGCGTGTCCAGAGCCTGTGCTCCGCAACGGGAGAGGCCACAACAGTGAGAGGCCCGCATACCGCAAAAAAAAAAAAAAAAAAAAAAAATAATAATAATAATAATCGTGCCAACTGATGGAACTGGAGTATGTATGATAAGTTAGGTAAAAGTAATATCAACTTTAAATTTATTCAAGTTGACAATTATACTGTAGTTATGCAAGAGAATATCCCTATAAATATACACTGAAGTGTTTAGGGATAAAGGGCCATGCATGATGTACGTAAGTTACCCTCAAATGGTTTAGGAAAAAAACAGATAGATAGATAGATGGATAGATATGCGTGAAAGAGCAAGAGAGAGAAGACAAAATAAAGTAGAATGTTAACCACAGGTAAATGAGTAAAGGGTATTTTTTTCACTATTCTTACTCTTGAAATTTTTCTGTATTTTTGAAATTATTTCCAAATAAAAAGTTTAAAAATGTCAAAATGTAAATTTAAAATTCTCTCAACTATACCTTCCCCTCCAGGTACTGCTTTCGCCATCCTGTCTCCTGTTCACAGTTGTGTCTTGGAAAAGTGGTCTTCATGTCCCGTCTCCCCTCATGCCTCATCTATTTAATCTGAATTCTTCCACTCAGACCATGCTGCATTAGCTTCTTCAGGGCCAGGTGCTGACTCCCCTGCCTGCTAGCCCTTGGATGTTCCTGGCTCCCTGTTCCGTCTTGAACTTCTCCTCTTGTGACTCTACATGCTCTCCCTGGGCAGTCCCATATATATGCGTGGCTCCTACAAGCTGTCTTATAGAACCTCATCTCTGGCCCACACTCCTCTCTTCAATCATAAAGCCTCATATCCACCCGTCTCGGGCACTTCTCTTTCCCTCACCACTCCACATCCAAAAGACCGCTTAAGACCAGCTGATTCCACTGCCTACACAGTTCTCATGTCATCACCCCCCACTCCATTCCCACTGCTAGGGCCTTAGTTTAAGCCCTCCTAAATTCCCTTCTGAACTCCTGCCATAGTCTCCCTACCTTCGTTCTTATCCCTTTCCAATTCTCTTCCAATAACTGTCAAGAATTTTGTAAAATGCAAACGTGAACACTCCCCAGTGGGTGTTCCCAGGCTACCTAGTGTGCTTGAAGCCTTCTGCATCTGGCCAGCTGAAATGACTTGCTAAACACCAAAGGGGCCATGCTAATTCACCCCTTGCTGACACCAAACTTACTAATGCTTGACCCAGATGGACCCTTTCCCCTCTCTCTGACAGGCTAATTCTCAGTTCCCTTCATGTCCTCTCGGATTCCTTGTTTGATTGGCTGCTGACTGGCCAGGTCTACATGAAATCACAAATACTTCACTGTTTACCTCTCTAACCTAGGCAGACTCCAGGAGTCTCCCTGTTCTAGCCCTGCTTAACCTCCTCTGTTTGGGTGGAAGCGGAGTTTCCCATCATCTGATTGTAGTTCATCCAATCCCCTTAATGACAAGTCAAAACAGAGCAATATAAATGTGTAGCTTCATTGAAAACGATGGTTTGCAATGAAATTCATATTAATCAATACTAAGACTAAGAAAAGTTCAGTCAAAAACACAGGCAGAAAAGCACTAAAACATAATGATGGTATTAGAAGTGGGAAGTCTGTGGGAGATACTTAGGTTATGAGAGTGGAGCCTTCATGAATGGGATTAGTGTTCTTAAAAAAGAGATACCACAGAGACCCCTTGGGGCCTTGGTCTTCGACTTCCCAGCATCCAGAACTATGTAAAATAAATTTGTTGTTTATAAGCCACTTAGTCTGTGGTATTTTGTTATAGCAGCCCATAAGGACTAAGACAGCTGCTAAATTATAAAGACAGTCAAGAGAATAACAAAATATTAAGTTATCCTTACAAACAATACTGAAGATACATTCTAGTAGCTCAGTTATCTCTGCGACTGCGTGTTGCCCAGCAAACTTATATAATGATCCATATCCTACTTTTCTCTCCAGCCACTGGGCTAGTCCTAGGGACACAGAGATGGATAAAACAAGTCCTGGCCAATAGGACTTGCAAACTAGTATGAGAGTCTGGCAGGAAAACAACCAACACATGATAAAAATGGCAGACACTAGTCATGGATGAGGGAAGAATGGGTAGGGATAGACTCTGCTTCAAAGAACCAGGAAGAGCTTCAGGAAGAGAGGAATAGTTCTAACAGAGGGAAGAGCAGGTGCAAAGGGGCTGGTGTCCACCACCCTCTGTACATCTGGAACAGAAGATGGCAGGCACAGCTGGATAAGTGGGCAAAAATAAGGGCTGCACCAGGCTCTGCCCATCATACTAAGGAGTCCAGACTTGATCCCGAGAGGTTTTAGGCAAAGAGGGACAAACTCGGATATGCATTTTGAAAGATCACTTATTTGATCAAATCAGGAGTTAGTAAAGGGCCAGAGAGAAAACATTTTAGGTTTCATTGGCCACATACAACTCTATTACTTGTTTTTCTTTTCCTTTTTTTCTCTTTGCTTTGCTTTTTAACATCCCTTTAAAAATGTAAAAACCGGGCTTCCCTGGTGGCGCGGTGGTTGAGAGTCCGCCTGCCGATGCAGGGGACGCGGGTTCGTGCCCCGGTCTGGGGAGGGAAGCCCCGGATATGCATTTTGAAAGATCACTTATTTGATCAAATCAGGAGTTAGTAAAGGGCCAGAGAGAAAACATTTTAGGTTTCATTGGCCACATACAACTCTATTACTTGTTTTTCTTTTCCTTTTTTTCTCTTTGCTTTGCTTTTTAACATCCCTTTAAAAATGTAAAAACCGGGCTTCCCTGGTGGCGCGGTGGTTGAGAGTCCGCCTGCCGATGCAGGGGATGCGGGTTCGTGCCCCGGTCTGGGGGGAATCCCACATGCCGCGGTGCGGCTGGGCCCGTGACCCATGGCCGCTGAGCCTGCGCGTCCGGAGCCTGTGCTCCGCGACGGGAGAGACCGCAACAGTGAGAGGCCCGCGTACCGCAAAAAAAAACAAACAAACAAACGAAAAAACGTAAAAACCATTCTCAGCTTGCAGGCCCTACAAAAACAGACCATAGACCCAGAAGTCTACCAATTCCTGTTAGATAAAAATCAAGGAATCAGAATTAATTTAGGATGGTGTGAGATAATGGCATTGTTGCCATTATCTTTTTTTTTTTTTTAAGACTAAAGTATGCTAGGATAAAATGGCATGATGTCTGGAATTTCCTTTAAAATACTTCAACAAAGAAAAATGAAAAAGGGAAAAGGGAAACAAATGTAGCCAAATCCTAATAATTATTGAATCTGAGTGATGGATGTATGGAGTTCACTGTACTATTCTACTTTCCTGTTATGTTTACATTTTTTCATAATATAAAATTAAAAGAAATACAGATCACTCATACTAGTTGCAATGGGAGACTGGATTGGGGGCGGGGGTAGAACTGAGTCCTGCAGTCTAGAAGGAGGTTATTATAATCCAATCAAGACTGATAGGTGGCTAGCTCATGTGTCCCCTATGACACAAGAAAGGAATTGCTCCAAAAGCACAACTCCTGCATAAAGAGAGGGACAGACAGCATAAAAGTTCTCAAAGCTGATGATGGGGAATGCCTCTCTAATCAGTTTTCAACAGAGAGAACTGGTTACATCCCAATAACCTAGTTACATCAGTTAAAAGTTTCAGCCACAGAAAGCCATCCACTCCTTCCGAACTACACATGACCCACACCTCTGGGCAAATATGTGTGTTTCATGCTGTTCATATTCCACCACCAATGCCTAGAAAAGAACATGCAGATAGTAAGAATCTGTCCGTAATTCTTACTATCCCTGCCCAGGAGAGTCAGGAGCCACTTCTCAAGAGAGTAGACAACTCACAAGAGAGGAACTGTGGCTCACTCTTGTTGAAAATTCCTGCCTTAACAACAGACTTCAATAAGCAACAGGTGCAACACCTGCAGCTACCGTGGATTTCCAGAGTACCAACCACATTCCACAAATCAATCTACCATCTGAATTATGTGTCTTAAGTTCTTGGGTATTATACTGGACTTGGAGGTGACCAGAGAAAGAAAAAGAGAAAATAAGAGGGAATGTGAGGGTAAAATGCTTACCAACTCAGAAGACAGAAGTGGGAGGATGGGACAAATGAAAGATGAGACTAAGGAGTGAGAAAAGTGATATGCAGATGGAAAGAGAGAGAGTACGATTTGTGATTTAGTTATTGCATTAAGTTTACGAGTATCAGAATTGTAATTGGTTAACATAAGTTGGTTCTACTGCTTAATCCTTATGATTAAAGGTGATTTTTCCTTAAAGTAAAAAATGAAATAGAGCACTCTCAAACTCGGTAGAGGAGAAGAGATTTCTAGTCATCCTAAGGAATAAGGTAAGCAAAGGAGATTTTCTGAAGCTAAAGGGGAAAAGACTGGCTTGAAGACAGTCATTAATAGATGGTTGATTAGGCTACTGTAAGGCTAAGTATCATAAACACAAGTATCAGGAGAGAAAAGCTACTTGGTTTAATTTGTTCTTTAAACACTCTACATGACTTATTATAAAAATGTATTGACATATTTAACAATCTACCAATAACTGGCAGAGTTAATGTAAAACAAAATTTTTTCATCGTTGTTAATCCCTTCTTTAAAAACCCTTGCTCAGATAAGCCCTGGTACAATGTCCCTTGGTGTGCCATTGTTTGATGTAACAAAGAAACTGGAAACAACGCAAATGGCCTGAATAGATCTAAAAAATTACAGGACATCCAAAACATCCAAACAATGTCCAGTCCAATACCACAGCAATGTATTAAAAAAAAAAAAAAAAAAAGCTCTTTGTGTTCTGATGACCTCTAACATAGATTTACCAAAAGAAGCAAGGGGCAGAACTCTGAACAGTACCTTACCACCTGTGTAAAAAAAGGAGGAACTAACTACATTCAAATCTGCCAGTGTTTGCATAAAGAAACTCCAGGAAGATACACTCAAATAACCTAACAAATGTGGTTGGTTATCTACTGGGGTTGGGCCTAGGCAGACGGCTGGGCAGAAGAAAACCTTTTCACTGACATCTTTTCATATTTTTAATATCTGAACCATATGAATACATTACATAGACAAAAACTTATTTAAGAAAAAATCCTCGTGCTTTCAAAAAGAAAACACTCCTGGTGGCCTCCTAGTCCAAAAGTCTTAGAGCAGCACACCCAGCCCCGGCATTCCCCATTCCTAATTCACATCCCCACGCCTGGGCTCCCACAGGCTGTCCCCAGGTCTAGGAGCCTCCTCGACCTTCTTCTCCCTGGGACCTAGTCAATTCCTTCTCATCTTGTGAGAGGCAACTACAGGCAGCCTGATCCCGTCTGTAAAACAGGAGAGCTCCCCTACGGCGAAGGCCGAGAAGCGCCTCCCAGCGGCTCGATCCACACTTGCGGTAAGAGTCTCTCAACATCACTGCCCCATCAAAGAAAAATAAAGGGGGGGGGGAAATCCCTCCAAAGCTTGTATTCACTCTCAAATCCCAGGGCCAAACTGAACTGCCACGAGGGCTTATTTTAAAGCACTAATTTTCAGGGTTCCCCTCCCGCCCGAAACAGCAGCGAAGAGTTGAAAAACACGGGTGCGGGGTCCCAGCCCTTCTGCACGTACCGGGCAACCCCAACCCGACCCTGCCCCGCTCGGACAGCCGGAGGTGGGGCGCGCAAGGAGCCCATTATATTCCAGGGGCGCGCCCTAAACGCCTCGGCCGGCCCGAAATCTTCCCTCCCCTCCACTTCCCCGGAACGCGCTTGCTAATGCATGTGTGGGGAGGGGGCGCGCTTCCTCCCGGATCCCGCCCGAGACCCGAGGGGTAGCTAGGACCCTGCCAAGAAGGGAAGGGCGTGGCAGGCTAGGGCCGGGGGCGGGAGCCCGGGCGGCCTCGGACTCACGTACTGGCTGTGGGGGCACCGCGGGAGCCCGGCCGCCGGCGGGACAAAAGCGCTGACGGCCCGACCGGAATAACTCAGGCCGGCTCTGGGGCACTTCCGAGTCCTCTCTGGGAGGTTGGAGGACTGACTCGATGATAGTATCCGTTTCGGGCACGTGACCCGAGGTGCTCCGCGACAGCATGGGCGCTGAGGGAGTATTGTCCCTTTACTATCAAGATAAATCTAGTGCTCGTTGTGGCGCGAGCAGGGGGCGAACTGACGAAGTTCCAGTTTTCAAGGACTTAACGTTCCAGGGTGGGGCAGACAATAAAGCAAATAAGTGGCTCGGTAGAATAAACACCTGATGACCTCTGTATTTGAACGTAACTTGTTACAAAGTGAGGCTGCGTGGGCGACCCCGGGAGGGAGGAATAAGGGCAGAGGAGAGGGCGGGGACTGGGGCCCCTGAGGGTCTTAACAGGAGCGGGCGCGGCGACTGGAGAGCTCCTGCTCTCAGAGCGAAGCGAAGCTCTCCCGGACGGGCAGCTCAGAGACCAGACCTGATTCCCAACTCTGCAGCGGCGGCAGCGGGGCAGTGACCTCCGGTGTCGGCTTCTGAAACCCCAGCTTGAAATGACTGAAGAGCGATCCTTTCTTTAAAGTAACATCTAAATATCTTTTATCTTAAGTTTAAGTAATTGCAGAAGACATCTTGAGGGCACATTGTGAATACTGACATTTAAAAAAAACAACCACCAAACTGCTTCTACCAAACTGCTTCTCATTCTTTAAGACGCATCCAAAGGACTCTAAATACGTGACGATTTGATACTATTATCCATTTTATACAGTCAGGAGTTTTACATCTTTTTGGGTATTTTCCTTGAACCTATATCTTTATGTCCCTCACAGGGTTTTTATCCTAATCTAAAATATTTTAGTTCTATGTGCATCACTGAATTTGATTCTAATGTAAAATGGTTTTCTGCTTTAAGTCTTATCGTTCACCCTAGCATGCATTTCCATAACAAAATTAGAAGTTTACAGTTTTTTTCTCGTGTTAAATATTTTCTGAATTATTAATAAAAGTATATATATTGCACAATATTACTATCAATTCTTAGACAAAAAGTGAAATGCTTTGGAAGCACAACTTTTAATAAGATGGATTTTTAATAGTTCAATAGATGCAAGTTACTTGGATGGATTTTACTTATCGCTGTAGTTGTTACAGGAGAGTAGATTCTTGTCTCACGGCAGAAAAAATTCAGAGATGAGACATGGAGGTCAAGAAAGACAGTGAGGATTTAAGCGCTAGCTAGTAGGCTCTGAAAGGAAGAGCGGGCAGATCCAGGTGAGTAGCTACCCTGAGTTTCTTTGGCAAGCCGGTGATGTGGGGTGCAGAAATGAATGGAAGGAATATTCATTGGGGAGGGAGAGGTTTGGGGTCGTATTTCCTGATTTTCATCCCAGCTCCACCTTCCCGAGGGGAGGAGTGATTTTTGTCCTTATTTAGTCTTGATCGGTAGTGTCATGGCATTGGTGCATGATGGGAACTTTTAATCTGCAAGGCTAATTTTATTGTAATGAGGGCATATTGAGCAAAAAGTTACATTTGGACACCGGAGATTCTCACCTTTTCTCACCTTTCTTTGCCTCCAGGACACATCACCCCAAAATATGTGGTTTCCTGTCAGTCTGGAGGTTCCTGCTTTTCTTTGCCCAAGGAGCCCCGGTGTTCAGAAGATATATGGTTTCCTGCTATTTGGCCTGTACCCCTCCTTTCTCTGCTCATATCTAGCTATCTGCCTGCTCTGAGTGAGCAAATGTTCAGCATCATTTCCACACTTCTTTTACACTTTTTATAGATGCAGGTAAATTGTGGGAATAGAAGGAGATTCCTTGTAGCAATGGGTCTTTGATCCATTTGGCTCCATATCAGTACGAGGTGTGCTCTGTCATAGAAAAGACCCAGGCAGCTGCGTGGTTTTAGGCAAAAGCACATGCACATGTTGAGGACTGGGATTTTGAGCTACCCCCAAAAGTAGCCTAGAACACATGTAGGTATTGAGCAGTTGAAAAGTGGCTATGGGGCTTCCCTGGTGGCACAGTGGTTGCGCGTCCGCCTGCCGATGCAGGGGAACCGGGTTCGCGCCCCGGTCCGGGAAGATCCCACATGCCGCAGAGCAGCTGGGCCCGTGAGCCATGCCCGCTGAGCCTGCGCGTCCGGAGCCTGTGCTCCGAGGTCACAACAGTGAGAGGCCCGTGAGGCCCGTGTACCGCAAAAAAAAAAGAAAAGTGGCTAGTTCTCTGAGCATCTGAATTTTTAATTACAGTTAATTTAAATAGTCACATGTGGCTAATAGCCCCTTACTGGACAGCAAGGCTCTAGATGTTGCTTTGGGCAGTCCTCACATGCCTCCAGAAAGATTCACAATCTACATTGAAGGTTGCTATGTTGGGCTTGCCTACCATACATGGCAGAGGAAGACTGTTTTTATCCTTTATGTAGCAAAGTAGAAAAATATTTATGTCCAGGCTGGGTGGCTTTGCTCAGTGAAAGGTATTTGGTGGGGTGGGGAGTGGGAGACAGGGCCTGTGCTCCGAGGTCACAACAGTGAGAGGCCCGTGAGGCCCGTGTACCGCAAAAAAAAAAGAAAAGTGGCTAGTTCTCTGAGCATCTGAATTTTTAATTACAGTTAATTTAAATAGTCACATGTGGCTAATAGCCCCTTACTGGACAGCAAGGCTCTAGATGTTGCTTTGGGCAGTCCTCACATGCCTCCAGAAAGATTCACAATCTACATTGAAGGTTGCTATGTTGGGCTTGCCTACCATACATGGCAGAGGAAGACTGTTTTTATCCTTTATGTAGCAAAGTAGAAAAATATTTATGTCCAGGCTGGGTGGCTTTGCTCAGTGAAAGGTATTTGGTGGGGTGGGGAGTGGGAGACAGGGATCATTGAGAAGCCCGCATAATCTTGATTTTTATTTTAGGTAATTTTTTTCCTCCATGAGTTTTGCTATACTCCAGGCACCTTTTGTTTGGCCTTGTGTCTACACACACGCGTGGGCGTGCACCTTTTCCAACACCTGTCTCTTCTGGAAATCTACAAATCAGAGCAGTGTCTAGACCTCCCCTGTCCACTATGTTAGCCACTATCCACAAATGGGAAGCATATTAAACAGCTAAGTCTGAATTGTGATGTGCTGTAAATGTAAAATCCATACTGGATTTTGGACTTGGTAGGAAAAGAGGATGTAAAATATTATTATTTATGTTGATTACATAATGAAATGATAATATTTTGGTTTTACTGGGTTAAATAAAATATATTGTTAAAATGAATTTCACCTGTTTCTTTTTACTTATGTGTCTACCAGCAAATCAGAAATCACATACATGGCTGGCATTACATTTCTAGATTACGTTTCTAGATGCTGCTCTAGAAGGCCAAAAGGTACGGCAATGACTGCCCAGAGTTTGCCCTTCCTTTAGGGTTCATCTGCCCCCTTTGGAGTGTTTCAAGTACATATTAATGTTGAGCTATGCCCAAAGAAGCTTGCTTACAACTCCACTTTTAGTCCTTGAATTTGGTCAAAAGTCCTTCTCCCACTATGGCATAATATCAACTCATTATGTAAAATTTGGGAAAAAAAGAAAAATTAGGAAAACTAATCACTTTTAATCCTGTTACCCAGTGGCAACCACTGTTAACATCTTGGTAAACTTCTTTCCCTTTTTATCGCAATTTTCAGTTTTAGATAGTTATAATTGTCCTATATCTCCAATTTTTAGATAGTGTTTTTACAAATAAAATTATACATTATCATTTTCCATGTTGTTACTCTTTGTGATAGTCTATTGACCTATATTATCTCTTCAACTTCTCTGCTTTTAATAATTTAAGTTCTTACTAAGTCTTTTTTTAAAAAAAAATAAATCGGTGCGGTAATACATAGTAGTGTGCAAAAGCCTTTTCTATGTTTTCCTTGGAATAGTAAGAAGAGTCAAGAAGTATTGGAAGCAATCAGAGCAGAGAACCAGACAAGGATGTTACGCCCTCCTACCATTATTTCCCACTGCAGCTGGATAAGGGAAAAGAAAGCAGAATATAAACACTGGAAAGCAGGGGTATAATTATCCTATTTGTAGATTAAAAGATTTCATTTTTGAAAAGCCCTAGAGATTCAGCCAAAAAAAAAAATGTAGAGTAAACAGGAAGAGAATTCTGTAAGGGGTTGTGATTCCAAATTAACATACAGAAACCAATCATTTCCTTATGTACAAACTAGAATTAGAATAATGGAAGGAAAGATTATGTTTACAGTAGAAACAAATATACAAAAGGCCAAATACCCAGAAATTAACAAGATATGTGCAAGACCTATGTGAAGAAAAGTTACATTGCTCCCGGGGTCACAAAAGATTAGCTAAACTTATGGAAAGATTCTCAGATGCACCATTCACAGACATGGGTTCAGCATCAGAACAATGTCATTTGTAAATTATAACTAATGATCCCAATAAAAAATAGCAACAGAATCTACTTTAGCAACATACCATTTATTCTAAAGTTCATGTGGGAAAACGAACAAGCTCTTGCTTGTTTGTTTCTAGCTAGAAAGTGCCTGAGAAAAAGAAAATATGATGGGGGAGCACTGTTACAGAATATCAACAATTAAGTTGGTGTAATTATGAGACATAAAGTCTGAAAATAGGCCTAAAGAGTCATGGGTATTTAGTGTCTGACAAATGTTGCACTTCAAATCAGTGGGGAAAAGATGGTGTGGGGACAACTGTCAAGCATTAGAAAAGCATGTTGGGATTCAAACCTCTGTTCTTATACCAGGATAAATTCCAGATGTGTCAAAGAATTAAATGTAAAACTTGCCCACACTAACCATCACTGCTGCTGCTAGCACCTCCATAAAAATATTAGAAAAAAGAAACACAGAACATTTTTTAGATCATACTGGAATGAGGAAGGGTTTTTTTTTCTTTGTTGCTCTAACACAAAATCCAGAAACCATAAAAGTGAAGAGTAATCAATTCAAATACACACAAATAAATTTTATTTTAAAACCACCATAAGAAAAGTGAAAAATCAAATGTCTAACTGGGAAAAAGTATTTGCATTTTGTATCACAAAGGTAAATTTCCTTGCTACACAAAGAGCTCTTCCAAAACTGAAAGAAAGACCAACAATCTGATAGAAAAGTGGGTTCACAGAAACGTATGTACAAATGATTCATAATAACAATGCAAACCCAACTTCACGGAGATGCCATTTTTCTCTTATCAGAATGGCAAAGATCCAAAAGTTTGAGAACACACTGTGGTGATGGGAAAAGGGAGGAAGCAGCCCTCTCCTGCTGTTCTGGAGGAAGTGCAGACTCTCCTAACGCCCAGGAAGGCACTGGGCAGTACGGATCACCAAGCATGCATCCTTAAAAAAAAATTTTTTTTTTAATTGAGGTATAGTGAGCTACTGGAAAACTACTAGAGCTCATCAACAAATTTGGTAAAGTTGCAGCATACAAAATAATACACAGAAATCTCTTGCATTCCTGTACACTAACAACAAAAAATCAGAAGGAGAAATTCAGAAAACAATCGCATTTACCATCGCATCAAAAAGAATAAAATACCTAGGAATAAACCTACCTCAGGAGGCAAGAGACCTGTACTCAGAAAACTATAAGATACTGATGAAAGGAATCAAAGATGACACAAACAGATGTAGGGACATACCATGCTCTTGGAGTGGAAGAATCAATATTGTCAAAATGACTATACTACCCAAAGCAATCTACAGATTCAATGAAATCCCTATCAAATTACCAATGGCATTTTTCACAGAATTAGAACAAAAAATTTTACAATTTATATGGAAACACAAAGAACTGCCCCCCTGCCCCGAATAGTCAAAACAATCTTGAAAAAGAAAAACAGAGCTGGAGGAATCAGACTCCCTGACTTCAGACTATACTACAAAGTTACAGTCATCAAAACAGTATGGTGCTGGCACAAAAACAGAAATATAGATCAAGGGAACAGGATAGAAAGTCCAGAGATAAACCAACACACATATGGTCAACTAATCTATGACAAGGAGGCAAGAATATACAATGGAGAAAAGACAGCCTCTTCAATAAATGGTGCTGAGAAAACTGGACAGCTACATGTAAAAGAATGAAATTAGAACAGTCCCTAACACCACACACAAAAATAAACTCAAAATGGATTAAAGACCTAAATGTAAGGCCAGACACTTGAAATATACAGGGTAGCCCATTCTTAAGGCTCTGACCTTTAAAGGTATAACATTTTTCCATTAAAAAGTTGCAGAACAGAGAACAAGTTTTGTCTTGTTGGAGGTTTATAGGAACATTGTGACCAGACCTACTTGGACAGTTGCATGAACAAAGGATTCCAGTGCCAAGAAGTTTGCAACAATCAGCCACACACCCTCCTTTTGGTATAAAAGAAGCCTGAAAACTAAGATGGTTATTTGGGACACTAGTCCACCCCCTCTTGGTCGGATAGCTTTTCAGATAAAGTCGCTATTCCTTGCCCCAACAACTTATCTCTCAAATTATTGGCCTGTCGTGCAATGAGCTGTACAAGCTTGGAACTGGAAACATCTACTCCACTGTGACCTCATCTTAATTAATTATGTCTGCAGTGACCCTATTTCCAGATAAGATCACATCCTGAGCTACTCAGGGTCAGGAGTTAGGACTTCAACAGAAGAATTTTCAAGGGGGTACAAAACAACCCTTAACACCATGCAACAGACTAATATTCACCCATAAAAAAGAAATAGGGAGCTCTTTATGAAATGGTGTGGAAATATCTAAGATGCAAGAATTCAATGTTCCAAGGTATCATATGCTATACTTTGTGTAAGAAAGGATGAAAAGAATATGTACATATTTGTATACATAAAAATATCCCTGTAAGTTTGCACCAGAAACCACTAACATTGGCTGTCCGTGGGGAGGTAGCTGGGTTTGGAGGAGATAGGTGGGAAGGAGAATTTTCAATGCATATCCTTATACACCTTGCATTTTGAATCATGAGAGTGTAGTATTTATTCAAAATTTTAATGTAAGCTTAATAAAACTTAAATGGAATCAGACTGCTAAACTACTCTCAAGAAGGATTATATCAATTTACGAGGCCCCCAGCCATAAATACAGAGCCCTTTACACACACACCTCTCCAGGATTAAAAAAACAGGTGTGTTTTTTTCTCTAAATTTCCAGGCAAAAAATAATATCTTGTTTAATTTGCTTACCCTTATAGTGATCTCCTCCATTGACCACTGGCCCTTCATAGATCAAGTATCATCTTGACACCTTTTGTGGAGTTTTTATACATTGTAGGAATGCATTATGTATTTAAGAAATTTACCTTTTGAATTTGCTATAAATGTTGCTATTCTCTTTGCTGTTTGCCTTTTAATGTCAGTGATTTCCTTTCACACATGGAAGCTTTAAATGGATGTGTAAAATTCCTATGTGGCACTGTTGAGCTGCAAGAGAGACAGGGAGGAACCTGCAGAAACATCAGTTATCAGGGACTCTTAAGGGATAACTCACAATCCCTGGAAAAAGATCTGGAAGGGACAGTAGTTCTCCTACTGTTCTCATTTTTGGGGCAAAAGTAGATGTGTCTTTTTTTTTCAGAAGTCCTGGCTGAAACTTGTATCTGCAGTGATAATCAACAATATTGAGCACTCTTACAGTGTGTATTTTGTACTAGGTACTGTTCTAAGTGCTTTACATATATTGATATATTGAATTTTCTCATCAACCCTATGATAAAGGCACTGTATATACCACCCTGCATCCTATAGATGAGGAAACAAAGAGGGTAAGCAAATCACCCAAGGATACACAGCTGGGCAGTTTAGAAGCTATGATCTTTGACATCTTTGAAACATTGTCTTGAAAACATCTTTGGCACCTGCTGGTCCAAGCCCAGCTGACTGATCTCCTCTTGGAGATACCATTTTTCTCCACTCCTCGCTCACAGACCACAGGACACCAAGACCAAGTAGGAGCCCATTTTTTTTTTAAAAAGAGAGAGAATTAGACTTCCTGTTGTAAACATGGATTAACTCACAGTTATATAAGACTTTGGGGAAGTTGAAAATCAAAGGAGCTCTCTATTTCCCTAATTTGGAGAGCCAGCTCTTAGAAAATGGAACCCTGCTCTAAGGCATCTCTCTTGAATCAGTGTTGGGCTCTGGGTTTCTAGGTAATTGTGTAACCCTGGGCTGGTACTTAACTGCCCTGGGTCTCAGCATCCTCATCTGGCAAATAGGTAATAACAGTACCTACTTCATAGAATTGTTGTGAAAAATAAATTAGTATATACAAAGCACTTAGAGCAGGGCCTGACGTATAATAAGCACTATATCGGTATTAACTACTATTTTTGTGTGTGTGTGTGTGGTATGCGGGCCTCCCCCTGCTGCGGCCTCCCCCGTTGCAGAGCACAGGCTCCGGACGCGCAGGCCCAGCGGCCATGGCTCACGGGCCCAGCCGCTCCGCGGCACGTGGGATCCTCCCAGACCGGGGCGCGAACCCGACTCCCCTGCCTCGGCAGGCGGACTCGCAACCACCGCGCCACCAGGGAAGCCCCCAGTATTAACTACTATTGTTACTGGGGTCACATTCCTATAGGCATTGGCTCCTGAGGGGAGTAGATCATCCTCCTTCATTCCCCAGTGAAGAGAAGGATATTGAGACAGGACCTGAGGTCTTGGAAGTGCAGCTTTATGCAGGGTCAAATGTTGACTCCTTCTCCCTGGGTCTGGCTCTCTTAGAGCCCAGAGAAGCACTTAGGGGAGAGGCCTGCCTCTAGCAGGGCGGTATCTGTAAGGGACCCAGACTGCCTAGGATCTGTGGGTATCAAGTGTAGCCAGTGGTAGGTTTTTCTCCCAATAGTGAGGTCTTGTGAAATATCACGGCCTGTTTTGGCTGGGCTAGGGAAAATTACAGAAAAGACTGAGGTCCATATTTTTACCTGCGTGGTGGGCACCAGTGTTCCTAAAACTCTGGAGATGATCTGTTTGTACAAAGCAATCTAACTAAGCTGGAGGGGACAGCAGTGTAGATACACGTACAACCTGGACTTGCCCTGGAGAATACATGGAATACCCCAAAGACCTAGAGAGAGACACTAGAAAGAGGCAATGGCTTAGTCAGGATGGGTTAGACTAGGATGCATTAACAAATAAACCCTCCATTCCAGTGGCTGAACATAAGAAGATTTATTTGTTGCTCATGTGAAGTTCAGTGCAGATCAGCCTGCCCTCCTTCATCTTGTAGCCATAACATCTAGAATATGTGGACTTCAGGGTTGTCACTGTAAAGAAGAGAAAGCTGGAAGATCCTGTGGAGCGTTTCAAGGGGCAGGCCTAGAAGTGCCTTACATCACTGATGCCCACATCTCTTTGGAGAGAACCAAGTCACAAAGCTCCATTCTAACTGCAAAGGCAGCAGGGAAGTGGGGGAGCTTGTGGATATTTGGTGAACACTAATAGTCTTGCCATAGTCAGGGAACCTCAAAAAGGGGAGAAGAGAAAGGCTCTATGGCCACACTGAACTCTTGCACCATCATTTGGCATGATCCAACGATGTGGTCAAAACGTGGCCTTGTTACACAAGTTGGCAAAACTTATATTCAATTGACATAGGAGTCTTCCCTTAAAGTTTGGGGGTGGTGGGGCTTTCCCTTCCAAGGTCCTCATGACATGGCAGCAGGTGATCCGAGAGAGGGCAAGGCAGAAGCCACAGTGCCCTAGTCGCTGAAGGTTTTTTTTACTAATGCCCTAGTCTCTTTTTTTTAATGCCCTGCTATTTAGAAGCAATCATTAAGGCCGGCCCACATTCAGGGAGAGGGGAATTAAACTTCATCTCTTTTTTTTTCTCTTCAAGTTTTATTGAAATACAATTATACAGCACTGTATAAGTTTAAGGTACACAGCATAATGATTTGACTTACATACATCACGAAATGATTATCACATATAAGTTTAGTGAACATCATCTCATATAGATAAAAAATTAAAGAAATAGAAACAAAATTTTTCGTTGTGATGAGAACTCTTAGGACTTACTCTCTTAACAACTGTCATATATAACATACAGTAGTGTTAATTTTATTTTTTATGTTGTACATTACATCCCTAGTACTTATTTATCTTATAACTGGAAGTTCGTACCTTTGACTACCTTCATCCAGTTCCACCTTCCCCCACATCCCACCTCTGGTAACCAAAAATCTGATCTTTTTTCAATGATTTGTTTGTTTGTTTTCGAAGTATAATTTACCTACAATACTATGTTAGTTCCTGTTGCACAACATAGTGATTTGATATTTTTATACATTTCAAAATGATCACTATGATAAGTCTAGTTATATGTCACCATACCAAAATATTGCATATAAACCCCATCTCTTGAAAGGAAGAATATAAAAGAATTTGTGGACATATTTTAAAACCACAACAGTCTTCCTAGAATTTATTTTAAAATATGAAATTCCTGGGAATTCCCTGGCGGTCCAGCGGTTAGGACTCGGCACTTTCACTGCAATGGGCCCGGGTTCAATCCCTGGTCTGGGAACTAAGATCTCACGAGCTGTGTGGCACGGCCAAAAAAAAAAAAAAGAGAGAGAGAAAATTTCCCTCCCCTGCAAAGAACTGATTGTCCAACTACCATTTACTCATTTACCTTCCTAGTTGTTATGTAATTATTTATTTATTTATTTTTGGCTGCATTGGGTCTTCGTTGCTGCGTGCAGGCTTTCTCTAGTTGTGGCGAGCAGGGGCTACTCTTTGCTGTGGTGCACAGGCTTCTCATTGCGGTGGCTTCTCTTGTTGCGGAGCACGGGTTCTAGGTGTGCAGGCTTCAGTAGTTGTGGCACACGGGCTCAGTAGTTGTGGCTCACGGACTTAGTTGCTCTGCGACATGTGGGATCTTCCTGGACCAGGGCTCGAACCCGTGTCCCTGCATTGGCAGGTGGATTCTTAACCACTGTGCCACCAGGGAAGTCCCTGTAATACTTTATCATATAAATTACTACATAGAAAAAGTTCTGCTACGGGGCATCTATTTAGTTGCAATGACCTGTCTGCAATTCCCATGTCCAAGTAGCATTAATTATTGCAGTGGTCATAAAACTAAGACACAAATTCCCTAGTGCTTCAGACTTTAGACATATAAATGATTACAGTATATTCTACTAAGTGTAACAATAAAGTGGTTGGGGAGTGGAGGTGGATAGTAAAGGCTCCTCAAAAGACGATTTGACACCATGTATCCTTGAGGGAGCAGCAACTAGATTGATAGAGACCCTGTCTCAGGCCAAGCAGTGATCATGCTGAGGGTGAGGTAAACCGTGTGTGTGTGTGTGTGTGTGTGTATGTGTGTGTGTGTGTGTGTGCGTGTGTGTATTTTGAAGGGAGAGTTCAAGAACAGGAACTTCCTTACAGATCAGACTGGGGGGAGGTGGCAGTAAGAATTGCATCTGGACCCCATCTTTTTTTTTAAAAATCCCAAATTCTCAGGTCCTATGACTTCATTCTGCAGGTGTGGGGTACCATCTGCTGAAAGAACTGAATCATGGAAGCAGCAACATCTCATCTGCATCCTGTAGAGATGTGCAATCCCCCCACCTCCACCCAATCCAAGATGGCACAGCATAGGGCACTGGGTCAGAAGATGGGCTGTTGTGGGGAGGGAGGTGGCACAGGCATCACCTGTGAGCACATCCAGGACATCTGTCAGAACCAGCAGGAGAAGGGGAGAGGGGAAGGCTTCTGATTACAGAAGGGGTGGGAGGCTACTCTGCAGCTGAGCTGTTTGCCCCTGGGATCTGGGCACCACATGGCCACAGACGCTGATAGTCAGTGCCAGGACCTCCATCCTCCACCTTGAGAAGTTTCAATCTGGCCACATATGGGGTCCACAGCAAGGCACCCTCCCTCAACCCCAAGAGACACAGAAACAGGAGGAAGAAGGCTACCATCTAGGAATTAAAGTACTAAACTTAATCAGTTTTGAGGAGATAAGCCAAGAAATTGTCTATACAAATGTGATTGAGCTTATGAACATCCCAAATTCCAATGATGCCAAGAGTGCAGTCTCAGAGAAGCGCTCTGGGATGGGATTTCAGTTTGTGGACTGTGGATGATACTGTTGGACGCTTCCCCAGTAGTTATTCTACCTCCCTTCTTCTTGGCTAACAGAGCCCCCAAATTATAAGGGACAGCAATATGCCCAGACTGTTCAGGATTGGTGTAATGATTCTTATTGTTTTTTCAGATACTCAATTTCCCAGCCTTCCCCCTTGTAGCCAAAGGAGGCCAGGTAACCAATTTGGGCCACTGAGGTGTTCAGGGGAAGTCTGCTGTGGGTTTAGGAAAGATTTTGTTTTTAATTAAAAAAAGGAAACCAGCACAGAAGAGAGCTGGCTGATACTGCCTGTTCCTCCTTCTTCTTCCTGCTTAAAGGTCTGGTGATGCCTGGAGCACCTGCAATCTTCTTGTAACCATGAAGCAGCACACAGGAGAATCCAAAGGCAAACAGCTGATGAGTGCAGGGCAGAAGATAAGGTGTGATGGCTAATTTTGTGTCAACTGACTGGTGCCCAGATATTTCTATTCTGGAAATTCACATTTTAAAAACTTTAAAAAACTTGAGATATAGTTGATGTACAATATTACATAAGTTACAGGTATACAACATAGTGATTCACAATTTTTAAAGGTTATACTCCATTTATAGTTATTATAAAATATTGGCTACAAGCCCCATGTTGTACAATATATCCTTGTAGCTTATTTTATACATAATAGTTCATACCTCTTAATCCCCCATCCCTATATTGTCCCTCCGCACTGGTAAACACTAGTTTGTTCTCTGTATCTTTGAGTCTGTTTCATTTTTTGTTATATTCATTAGTTAAAAAAAAATTTTTTTAGAGTCCACATATAAGTGATATCACATAGTATTTGTTTTCCTCTGTCAACTTATTTCACTTAGCATAATACCCTCCAAGTCCATCCATGTCGTTGCAAATGGCAATATTTCATTCTTTTTATGCTGAGTAGTATTCCATTGTATATATATGCCACATTTTCTTTACCTCTGAATGAGATTCACACCTGATAGACTGAGTACAGCAGGTTGCCCTCCCTTATTTGGGTGGGCCTCATCCAATTAATTGAAGGCCTGAATAGAACAAAAAGTCTTACCCTCCTCCAAGTAAGAGAGAATTCTTCCTGTCTGATGGCCTTCAAACTAGGACGTTTGCTTTTTTCCTGTCTTTGGACTGGAACTAAAACATTGGCTCTCTTGGGTCTCGAGCATGCTGACACCCTGAAGATCTTAGAACTTGCTGGCCTCCATAACTGTGAGAGCCAATTCCTTATAATAAGTCAATCTCTCTCTTTCTCTCCCCCTATTGTTTCTGTTTCTCTGGAGTACTCTGACTAATACATGGGGTAAGCCTGAGTCTCCATCGATGCCACTGGTCTGCTGCACCAGTACTGATGTTGGTCTGCATCACCATGCTCTTGACACACGACAAAATGAAATGTTCTCATTGTTCAAGCCATTTAGTCAGTCTTTCATTACTTGCAGCAAAAGCATTCCTAAATAGTCCTGGTTAATGGATATAAACTGTCTTTCATTCTCAGCTCCAGTGTACAAAATAATCACCCTGGGAAGATCCACCCTCCAGAAATTGTTTTAATAGCTCTGGGTGGTACTTAAGACTGTATTTGTCACAAGCTTCCAAGGAATTCTATTAGGCTCTGAGAAACACTGAACTGCAGAAAATAGGGAGGCAGTAGGCATAATATCAACAGTAAGGTGGAAAATACTCCTATTGAAAGAAAGAGCAGGATAAAAAGCATTATACTGTAAATGATTTACCTATTTAAAGAGACATGCAGCAGAACATTCTCTACAGTGGGGCAAAAAGGCTAGAAAGAAATTCATTTCTAGTGGTGGGATTTTGACATTTTTGTTTGTTAGCTTTTCAAAACTTTTCAAAACTTCTGTAAACAAAGCCTGCCTTAGTAGTTTTAGTGGGGTCCTTACTAGTTTTAGTGGGGGAGAACATACATGTACTTAAAAGAACATCCTTCTCTTAATCGTCCTTGCCCATCCTGGTGATCTTCTGACTACGAATCCAGCTTCCTGGTTACCAAGGCATCTCATAACGCCTGTCCATGTGCATATTTCAGTCCCTGACATATAAGATTTCCCATTGTAAATTAATAAGTTAGCATTTGTGTTGTTCTGTCAACTGTGAGCCTGGATAATGTGAATCAGATAAGACAGACAAAACTGAGTTTGTGTCATCTAGACCCTGGCTTGTGGCAGGGCTGGCAGGACCAAGAAAGAGAAAATTACACACCAGCACCCACATTAACTGCAACCAACATTTAAAGCACCTACTATGTGCCAAGTGTGGGGCTTAGCACTTCACAGACCATCTCATTTAATCCCCAGAACAATCCTGTGAGGTAAATACTGTTGGCACAAAAACCAGGAGGAACAGAGAGGATGGATCTAGGTGTAATTATTAGGAACACCAACTCATAGGTGCAGATTCAGGTGGAAAGAAAGATAAAATATCCCAGGAAAAGTTAAAGCTACAGAAACAAAAAGTGTTTAGAGACTGGACAGAGGTTCTGGGGGGAAATGCAGCCTGCGATTCTGCAGGTACAGGGGGGCTCCTTAGTGTAAAGATAATAAAATCCCCTAAGGAAAAGTAAAACTAAGAGGAATCCCCTGTGGAAGGAACATACAAAATGGACCCAGCGTGGCTAACAGGGACCCAAAATAAAATGGAGCCAGGCGGTTATGACAGGCTGGGGGTTCAGTCATGCATTCCGTATCCTTAGAAAAACCACAATCACACACCTATAAGGACTTCTGATTCTGCTAAGGATCCTGCCTGGAAAGCTCCTAACAAGAAGCTCCAATGACAACAAATCATTGAGGAGTTTCAGTCAAGCTCTAAGGACTTGTGGTCAGGCTTCAAGAGCCATCCAAGTCTCTTACAAGCCTCCCAACTGTGGCTTCTGTGTTTTTTGCTTTTAAAAATCCATCGCCTCCTCCACTCCCGGGAAATGTACTTTCAGTCACAGCCAAAGGCTGCATATCCCCAGTTTGCAAACCTTTCAAACAATAAAGCTGTCCTTTTGCTTTAAGACAACCATGACCCTTTACTGGGATTTATTTCTGATTTAGGACAACAGTAGCATTGTAAAGGGAGAGAGTTATCCCATGAGCTTAAAAAGGATTAAGACTCACTTTGAACTGGTATTTACTTAGAAGTGTAAGGGAGGAATAACTTTCCCTCTACTTTTTTACATTCAGTGACTGAGGGCATACGAATTTAACTAACAAAAGACAGATTAACGGGAAAAAAAGGTATATAACTCTATTAAAATTTTACATGCACAGGAATTCACAGAAGAGACAAGAAACTGCTGTCGAACCCAAGTTCATATGCCTCACCCACAGTGAAGCCAAACAAACCAAAATATTGAAGTTTGGATCCAAGAAAGTTTTCTTGCAGGGCCAAGCAAGGAGAATGGGCAGCTTGTGCTCAAAAGACCCAAACTCTCCAACAGCTTTTAGGGAAGATTTTTTAAAGGCAACATTTGGGATGAGGGCTGCAGGGTGCATGACTCTCTTCTGATTGGTTGGTGGTGAGGTAACAGGGTGGTATTCCAGGAAACTCAATCATCAACCTTCTGGTTCAGACCAGTTTGGGGTCTCAGCATGTAGTTAAGTTAAATTAAGGCCCCCTGAGTAGGGGCCTTAGTTCCTGTTGAATATTCAAAGATATGTATCAGATTATTACATACATATAGATTGACATATATGTATATATATATATATGTATATATCACTTGAGGAGGAATTAGTACTGTTTTTATGCTGAACTATTATTTCTGGACTGCTTTTCCTTTGTTTCTGCATTCCCTCACTTTCCTAATTAGTAACTGCTTGAATCTGTTCTTTGGAACACAGGAAAGGGCTAGGAGACTAAAACCTTTTCCTACAAACTCAAGGGGTGAGGGGTGCAGTCTGGCAGGGCTTTTGCACAAGAAAGGCCCTGCAGCATCCTGCTCAGTTTCAATCCCCTCTTTTCCTTGATACTCCTCATTCCAAAAGGGGAACAGGTACAGGATAAGAGAAAGAAAAAAGCTTTGGACAGAGACGTTAACCATAAACTAGGCAGAGAAACTCGGTTTAGGGGGACTCAGTTTCAAAACTGAAAGGAAAGATTAGACTCAAGAGTTTATATACCCTTCTTAACAAAGGTAAGAGGTTTTGGGTAGCAAAGGACAATTTCTGGATAGGTGACTAGGAAATATATGTGGGAACCAACGGAAGATAAGTGTTCTTTTAGTAAGGCTTATTTTTGCAGACTTATCTGGGGTGCAGACTCTGTCTTTGGGGATAAGTGGCTTTCCTCTTCCAGGTACCCACAAACACAGCACCGCCTTCCCAAGGGGAAATGTATACCTTGTTTTTAAGCAGACAGGGGCAGAGAACTCTTTTCTGTACCTGGTGATTCTCAATTGCCTTTAGCTCAAAACGAACCTTATGCGGAAGGGGCCTATTTTGGGATAGCATAGTCTGGTCCCCGCCAGAGGTAGTAAGGGCCACCCAAAGAAGGGTTAATTCAATGATCTTTCCTACATTTTACCCCCACTTAAATAACTCTTCACCGTTCCAGGAAAAAAAAAATCCACCATGCCACGTGGAAATTTCGATTCTGGAGAGGACACCGTGTTGCTCACGCTGCAGGTGTGACTTCCCAGATCCCAACCGGGGAGACTGCGAGAGGGCGCAGAGCAAGGCTCTTAGCCAAGCTCCCACCACTTCCCTGTCACTTCTCCTTGGGGTTAAGCGAGTTCTGCTACGGCTCGCTCTGCCCTCCCGCAGCCAGTGGACCGCGCAGGACGAATAGGCGCTTGCCCACCCTTTCCCTCCGCAGAAGCCAGAGGCAGGGGAACACGTTCTCTTCCAGCCCTTCCCTCTGCGCACCTATCTGACGTCCCGGAGTCTACAGCTGCTTGGCCCCTGCCCTGTACCCCCAACAACTGTGGCCATGACCCCAACCTTTGAGCAAAGGGAACCAAGAAAGAGAAGCCACCAGGGCGCTGTGCTCTACAGGCCCTCTGGTGAAGTTCTGGTTTCGCTCTAGGAGGCCGGGAGGACCACGTCTCACTGGTTCTGGCCGCCCTGCTGACCCACAGAATTTAAGTTCTCTTTCGGAGCTCTAGTTTACCATGTTTCAAAGTTAAACCTAAAACCAGGGGTGGCTGTAGACCTTTAGGAATGAATTGAAATTCCTGCAGAATGAAACAAGCATTTTCTGAGCTCCCCAGTCATGCCCAGGAACAAAAAAGGCTGGTAAATATATAAATCCCATTAGCGAAACAGAGAAACTAGGGGTCCTTGGAGAAATGGCTGACTGGGGAGGGAGTGAACCTGAAACACCTGGGCCAGGCAAGAGGAATCCGGGGCCAACCTGAAGCTACCCCCTTTGGGCAAACTGATTTGCACTTCAGTGAGAATTATAACTGCAGTGGACCAAACACATCTAATAAATTTAAATCCGTGGATTGATAATGGCATCAAAAAATATCCAACACCTTGAAACTGAGCAAAACCCTCCCCGCCTTTGCCAAGTACAAAGGCCCTTCCGTGTCCCCTGCTTCTTGTTTGTAGAAAAGCTGAAATCTCCCAGGCCTCCCTGAGTCACAAAAGAGCAGGCTCCAGTATTAATGATTAGGACAATAGAGTCACAGAATCGTTCAGTGTCTGATGCACATTCCTGAGTTGTTTTACAGATGCTATAACTGCCACCAGAGGGAAAAAGCTAACTGCATGATGACCAGACTAGCCATGACATAAGCTGCTCCATCTTGAGCAGTACGGGGTCTATGGCTAGCACAATTCCACAAACTGGCCTCAAGAGAATGGGATTAACATTATCACTCATAATAACCTATATCTTTGTGGGCATCAAAATAATTGCAGCTTACTCTGCCCATATATATAAGTGAACAACTAAAATTGTCAGCAAAGAGATGCTACAGACCCAGGTCGACATCTTCCACTCTAAGTGTATGGCGCCCTATGTTAGCATGAAGAAGTTACAGAAGATGGACCTTCGCCCCTAATTCTATAGAAATGGAATGATGTCTAACAGTGGAGATTTATAAGCAGCTCTTTTGCCCCTTCCCTTTTTGCCTATTTCTGTTCCCCTTAAACCTTATAGAAATGAGATCACTACGTAACATTTAACCTAACTCCTGACTTATGCTCTACTAAATGCACACAATAACTTGCCTAATCTGTTGACTCTTTCCCTAGATTAAAAGAAGTAGGAGCAATCCCACTACTGGGCAAATACCCAGAGAAAACAATAATTCAAAAAGACACATGCACCCCGGTGTTCATTGCAGCACTATTTACAATAGCTGGCTCATAGAAGCAACCTAAATGCCCATTGACAGATGAATGGATAAAGAAGATGTGGTACATGATGAACCAGTTTGCAAGACAGAAATAGAAACACATATGTAGAGAACAAACGTATGGACACCAAGGGGGGAAAGCGGGGAGGGGGTGGATGGTGGTGGTGGTGGTATGAATTGGGAGATTGAGATTGACATATATACGCTAATATGTATAAAATAGATAACTAATAAGAACCTGCTGTATAAAAAATAAATAAATAAAATAAAAATTTTTTTTAAAGTAGGAATGAAGAATTAAATAAAGTATGACTAGCTCTCTACCCCCAGCAGCCCCCTTAGCAATCCTGCAGGCAGATCACGCGGATGAGATAACATCCTAAAGAAAGATCACAAGGAGTCAGCCAGCCTGCATGCAATGGAAAATGATGCAGAGCTTGACCACCTCCCTTGATGATTCACTGAGATTCTCCCTTTTTTCTCTTTAAAAACTGTCATGGCTTAGCAGAATCTTTGGAGTTGGTTTTGGGGACAAGAGTCTGCCTTCTCCCCAGATTGACAGCCTTCCGATTAAAGCAACTTTTCTTTCTACCAGCACTTGCCTCTCAAATATTGGCTTTCTAGTGGTGAGCTGCCAAACCTGAGTTTGGTAACAACCTCATTTACTGCTAGGGAACCACTTTATTATTTTGAAAACTGGCAAATAAAGTGTGTGGTGGGGGGGAGTTTTGAAATCAAGCATTTATTCTGTACATACATGAGTATAACCAAATACTTGATGAGAAATCTCCTTTATAAAAGCTTTCCTGATAATCAGTGGGTAACCATGGGGTTAGGATGTCATTGCCACTCCCAGTGAAAGAATGGATCTAAGCAAAACAAAAAATAAACAAACAAAAAACCCAAATAATCCAACAAAAAACAACTAACCAACCAACCAAACAAAAAAAAACAAACAAACCCTGAATCTGATCAATTCTCTGGGTCCAAATACCAATTTACAGGAAATATAGGAAGAGAGAAGCATGTTAAAGGAGAGTCAGCCAGCAGCATACAAACTGTGGGAAACTACCAGAAAAATGACTCAGTCTCTTCAACAAAATTTGCAAGCAAAAATAAGAGAGAGAACTGTCATATTAAAAGTACTTAAGAGATGTATCAACTAATGATGATATTTCTAATTTATCTGGATGTTGATAAAACATAGAAAGTAAATATATCTATATGTTGTTTGTGTGAAACAGTTGGGAAAATGAGAACAATGACTGGATACTTGATGATATGAAATGTTATTAATTTTTTTAAGACACGATAACAGTATTGTGGTATTATTTATACTGAAGTCTTTATGGATGAAATAATAAAATGTCTGAGATTTGTTTCAAAATTATGTGGAGGATTGAGGGGAAGTAGGTGGGAATTTAGATGGCAGAAGATGACCAGGGGTTGGTAATTTTTGAAGCTAGTGATGAATACATCAGGGTTTATTATATTTTACTTTGTATGTGTTTGAACATTTCCAAATTGAAAGTTTGAAAGAAGCTGAGGGAAGGCAGAGTTTGAGGAGGTGCACACACTTGGACTTTGTCACAGCAATTGCTGCTCAGTCAGCTAATGGAGGGTGCAGAGTTCAGGTCACTCTCAATAGACAATGATAAAGGTCAGAGGGTACAGAGCTTTCTTAAGTTTAGGAGCCTCAGAGAGTGTGTTAAGTGAGAAAGGCTTTGATCATGTTTTGGAGAGAGGAAGTAAGTAAGGGCATTTAGTGGGTACATAGACAGGCTCCATAGCTTTACTCTCCAGGGTGGGCCTCTGTGCCTCTGCTTTCACAGCCCCTGCAAATCCAAAACACAGGGGTGTTCTCTGGGCTCCTGCTGGGAGATGGCACCACACCTAGGCAAGAAGGAAAATACCACAAGATGATAAATGGCTTGAGGGGCCACAGGGGTTCCCAGAGCAGAGCCCCATGCTCCTGGTGCAGGGACCTTGGTGTATCAACAGTATTCTTCTTCAATATGCACCAGCATTCCTTGGAACTCTGTTCCCAGAGGGCACCCATGATCACAGGAGTATAGCCTTTATTTGCTACATTCTGCCCTCCCCCTGCCCTCCTTTGGATTCATGATGTCATTAGGCTATTGATGTTTCTGAGGAATTCTGCAGTAATTTCAATTTGTTTTAACCTACTGTTTTCCAATATGGTTTTTGCCCATGGAACCCCCTTTTATATGGAACACCTATTAATATTTCTTTGCCCCAATGGGCGTCCTATCTAAAATTGCCCCTGCCCACCTCCCCAACCCAGCTCTACCGTGATCCAGACTCTGACCCTACTCTAGTTCCTCCTTAGCATGTATCATTATCTAGTATTATATTAGATATTTGTCTATTAGCTTTCCCCCAGTCTTCAGAACTACTGTTGAACCAGTTGCTCAGGGCCCAAACCTGGACTCCCTTTCTCTCATACCCAAAGTCTAATCCACAGAAACAAGGTTTCAGCTCTACCTGCAAAACCATTCTGGCTCAATCCCTTCTCACCTTTGCACTGTTATTACACTATTCAGAGCCGTCTTCACAGCTCACCTGGACAACTGTGACAGCCTTCATAGTGGTCTCCCTGTTTCCCCTCTTTTTTTTTTTATAGTTAATAATACTGTATATACTTGAAATTTGTTGAGTAGACCTTTCTTTTATTATTTCATTCTTTTTATTCCTCTGTTGATGGACATTTAGGTTGCTTCCATGTCTTCGCTATTGTAAATAGAGTTTCAATGAACTTTAGGATGCATGTATCTTTCGAATTATGGTTTTCTTCGGATATATGCCCAGGAGTGGGATTGCTGGATCCATGTGGTAGTTCTACTTTCAGTTTTTTAAGGATCCTTGCTTCCCTTCTAGAGCCCCAAAACACTCATCCTCCACACAAAGGCCAGAGGGATACTTTAAAAATATAAATTAGATTATGCTTCTGTCCTGCTCTCCACCCTTCACTGGCTTCCTGTGACGCTAGAAATGAAACAAAAGATTCTTATCATTTTCTCCAAGGCCCTGTATGATCTGGCCTTGCCCACCTCTCAATCTCATTTCCCACCCCTACTGTTCCCCGACAGCCTCCTGCCCTGTTTACTGAGCTCAAGTCACATTGCCCCTCCCCTCACTTTCCCCCAGAAGTGCTAGGCATGCTTGGCGGGGCAGGGAGTGTTTTTACTCATTGTTCCCTCTCCCTGGAAGCTATCTTTCCAAAATTTTTGCAAGCCAGTTTATTCTCTCACTTTTTGGAGATCTTTGCTCAAAAACCTCTAGAACTACCCTATTTAATAGAGCCCCCATCCCTTCACCCTCCCTTATTTTTTCTTCATAGCATGTATTTGTCTCTGATATTCTGTCTTTGTTCATGTGCTTATTTTCTGTCTCTCACTAGAATGTCAACCTGCCTGTGTTGTTCACCACTGTTTCTCCAGTGTCCATACAAAAAACAGGCACACAGTAGGTGTTCTCTGCATCCTGGGAACAAATGTTCTGAAGGTAATATTTGTATATGCACACAGAACCCAGCCCCACACTCATGGACAAAGGTCACTGCAAAGTTAGAGTAGGAAGCCTGATCCTTCACTCCAGCCTGATCCTTGGAAAACCTTGAAGACAAAGAACAAACTGATAAGCTGAGGCGCTGCAACCACCATCCCAGGGGCCCCTGATTCAACTTTGGAAACACAGAGAGACTATGTTCTGTAATCCTCCAGGCTCATGTATCCCTAGAGTCTCCTCTGAGCCAAGGTCAAGGCTCCCCTTCCATTTCTGTGAAGTGCAAAGCTGCATCATAAAATACCAGTTCCTGAAACAGCACATTCCTGGTATTCTCAGGCATCCTTGAGGCTTCAAGACAATGGTCTAATGAAAAGATGGGGACATTTGTGTCTGTATGTGTGCATGTTTAAAATGTTTATTAAATAATCTTTTATTCTGAGATAATTGTAGATTCACATGTAGTTGTAAAAATATAATACAGCAGTAGCTCATGTACACTTTACCCAGTTAACCCCGTGGTAACATCTTGCAAAACTATGGTAAAATATCACAACCTATATGTATCTGCTATAAATAGCACACTTTAGTAACATTCATACAGGCAAGTCACAGGACAGTTTTATCATCATAAGGATTCCTCCTGTGCCCTTTCATAGCTACATTCACCTCCCTCCCTTCCGCTATCCCATCCCTGACAACTGGAAACCACTAGTCTATTCTCCATCTCCGTAATTTTGATATTTCAAGAATGCTACATAGATGCCAAAACAATTCAATGAGAAAAGAAGAGTCTTTTCAACAGATGGTTCTGGAACAACTGGATATCCACAAGCAAAAGAATGACTTTGGATCCTTACCTCCAACCATATAAAAAAAGTAACTCAAAATGGATCAAATACCTAAATGTAAGAATTAAAACTTTAGAACTTTTAGACAAAAAAAATGGGTGAATTTCATAATCTTGGATGTGGCAGTGGTTTCTCATCCATGACACCAGAAGCACAAACAACCAAAGAAAACAACAGATAAATGTGATGTCACTGAAACTGAAAAATTCTGTTTCTTAAAGGATACTATCAAGAAAGTGAAAAGACAACCCACTGAATGAGAAAAAATATTTGCAAATAATAACTGATAAGAGATTTGTATTTAGAATATATATAGGACTCTAACAAATCACTCTTACAAATAACCCAAATAAAAAATGGGCAGAAGATCCAAATAGACATTTCCCCAAATAAGATATACACATGTTCAATAAGCCCATGAAAAAATCCTCCGTAGCATTAGTCATCAGACAAATGCAAATCAAAACCACAATGAAATATCACTTCACACACACTAGGAGGCTATAAAAAAAAAAGACAGATAATAATAAGTCTTAGTGAGGATATGTAGAAATTGGAGCGCTTTTATGTCGCTGATGGGAAAGTAAAATCATGTAGCCACTTTGGAAAACAGGCTGGAAGTTCCTGAAAAGGTTAAACATAGAATTGCTATGTGACCCAGGAATTCTACTCCTAAGTATATAACCAAGAGAAATAAATACATATGTCCACATGAAAAATTGTACATGAATGTTCATAGCAGCATTATTAATAATAGTCAAAAGTTAGAAACAACCCAAATGTTCATCACCTGATAATTGGACACACAAAATGTGGTTTATCCATACAATGGAATATTATTCAGCTATAAAGAGGAATGGTACATGCTACAACATGGATGAAACTTGAAAAATTGTGCTAAGTGATAGAGCTCAGTCACAAAGACCACATGTCCAGAACAGGCAAATTTATAGAGACAGAAAGTAGATTGTGTTTGCCTATGGCAGGGGCAGATGAAGAGATCGAGAGGTGGCAACTAAAGAGTTTGAGGTTTCTTTTGGGAGTGATGAAAATGTTCTAAAATTGACTGCAGTTATGGTTGTGCATATCAGTAACTCTGGTAAAAACCATTGAATTTTATACTTTAAATGGGTGAATTGTATGTGAATTATACCTCAATAAAGCTGCTACAAAAAAAGAAAGAAATAGCTAAGCATGGGAATTATTTTTACAAAAATGCTGCTATATAAGAGGAATATACAATATGTGACCTTTGGGGATTGGCTTTTTATTTTACTCAGCATAATTCCCTTTAGATCCATCCAAGTTGTTGCATTTATTAGCAGTTCATTCCTTTTTATTGCTGAGTAGTTTTCCATGGTAGTGATGTATCACAATTCATTTAAATATCATATCAAGGTTGTTTCCAGTTTTTGATATTACAAAAAAAAAAGCTGCTATGAACATTTGTGTACAAGTTTTTGTGTGAATATAAGTTTCATTTCTCTGGAATGAGTGCCCAGGAGTGCAATTGCTGGGTTGTATGGTAATTGCATGTTTAGTTTTTAAGATACTGCCAAACCATTTTCCAGAGTAGCATTTTACATTCCCACCAGCAGTGTGTGAGTGAACTAGTTTCTCTGCATCCTTACCAGCATTTGGTGTTGTCACTATTAAAAAAAAATTTTGTAACTTTTAATTTTATATTGGAGTATAGTTGATTAACAATGTTGTGGTAGTTTCAGGTGTACAACAAAGTGATTCAGTTATACATATACATGTATCTATTCTTTTTCAAATTATTTTCCCAATTAGGTTGTTACAGAGTATTGAGCAGAGTTCCCTGTGTGTCACTATTTTTTATTTTAGCTATTCTGATAGGTGTGTAGTGATATAAGGTGATAGTGGTTTTGATTTGTATTTCTCTGATGACTACTATGTTGAACATCTTTTCATGTGCTTATTTGTTATGTATATATCTTCTTTCCAAAATGTCTCTTCATGTCTTTTGCCCATTTTCTACTTGGATTGTTTTGTTTTTTTACTGTTGAGTCTTGAGGGTTCTTTACAGACTGTAAATAATAGTCCTTTTTGGATATGTGGTTTACAGAATTTTCCCCCTAGTCTGTAGCCTGTATTTTCATCCTCTTAACAGGGCCTTTCACAGAGAAAATGTTGTTCAATTTTGATGAAGTCCAGTTTATTGATTTTTCCTTTTATGGGTTATGATTTTGGTATCCAGTATAAGAACTTTGCCTAGTCCTAGGTTCTGAAGATTTTCTTCTTTTTTTTTCTAAAATTTTATAGTTACATATTTTGCCCTTAAGTCTATGATCCATTTTGAGGTCATTTTTATATAAGATGTGAAGTTTAAATTGTGGTTCTTTTTTTTTTTTTTTTTTTTTGTGGTATGCGGGCCTTCCTCTGCTGCGGCCTCTCCCGTTGCGGAGCACAGGCTCCGGACGCGCAGGCTCAGCGGCCATGGCTCACGGGCCCAGCCGCTCCGCGGCATGCGGGATCCTCCCAGACCGGGGCGCGAACCCGGTTCCCCTGCATCGGCAGGCGGACGCGCAACCACTGCGCCACCAGGGAGGCCCTGTGGTTCTTTTTTTGACTATTCCATTATTCTAGCACAATTTGTGAAAAGGCTATCCTTCCTCCATTGAACTGCTTTTACACATTAGTCAAAAATCAGTTGGGAATATTTGTATGCATCTGTTTCTAGGATCCTTATTGTGTTCCATTGACCTATGTGTTTATGCTTCAGCCAATACCACACAGTCTTGATTACTGTTGCTATGTACAAAGTGTTGAAATTGGGTAGACTGATTCCTTGTACTTCATTCTTCTTTTCTGAAATGATTTTAACTATTCTTTGAATTTCCATATAAATTTTAGAATAATCTTGTCTATGTATACAAGATATTTTTCTGGGATTTTGATACAAATGCACAGGTTTACTCATATATTACATTGGAGAGAATTGGTATCTTCACTATGTTGATTCTTTCAATCCATGAACACAGTCTTTCCATTTATTTGAATCTTCATTGATTTCTTTTATCAGTATTTTGTATTTTTCAGCATGCAAGTCCTGTACATGTTTCAAGAGATTTAAGTCAAAGTATTTCTCCTTTTTTGAGCAATTATAAGTGGTATGGTATTTTAAATTTCAGTGCTCCCATGTTCATTACACAATTAATTTTTGTATGTTTATCTTGTACCCAGTGATCTAGATTAACTCACTTATTATTTCTAGGAGATTTTTTTTTAGTGGATTTCTTGGGATTTTCTACATAGACAATCATGTCATCTGCAAATAAGGACAGTTTTATTTTTTCTTTACCAATCTCTAGGTCTTTTATTTCCTTTTCTTGCCTTATTACACTGGTTAGAACTTTCCTTATTATGTTTTTTAAAAATTTATTTATTTATTTATTTATTTTTGGTCACATTGGGTCTTCTTTGCTGTGTGAAGACTTTCTCTAGTTGCATTGAGCGGGGACTACTCTTCATCATGGTGCATGGTATTCTCATTGTGGTGGCTTCTCTTGTTGCAGAGCACAGGCTCTAGGTGCATGGGCTTCAGTAGTTGTGGCATGTGGGCTCAGTAGTTGTGGTGCATGGGCTTAGTTGCTCTGCAGCATGTGGGATCTTCCCAGACCAGGAAACCGAACCTATGTTCCCTGCATTGGCAGGTGGATTCTTAACCACTGTGCCACCACAGAAGTCCCTCATTATCATGTTGAATGAGAGTGGTGAAAGTGAAGATGCTTGCCTTGCTCCCAGTCTTGGGGGAAAGAAATCAGCCTTCCATCATTAAGAACCCTATTAGCTATAGATTTTTTCGTTTTGGTAGATACTCTTCATCAAGTTGAGAAAGTTTCCTGTTTCTACTTTTTCTGAGAGTTAAAAAAATTATGAGTGGGTGTTTAATTTTGTCAAATACTTTTTCTTCAGTAATTGGTATGATCATGTGAATTTTCTTCATTAGCATGTTGACTTGGTAGATTACACTGATTGATTTTCAGATATTGAACTAGCCTTTTATCCCTGGATTAAATCCCCTGTGGTCATGGTGTATAATTCTTTTTATATATTGCTTATATTTTTAAATGTTTTGTTAAGATCCCAACTCTCAGGTAAAAGACTTGAAAGATGGGACACATTTTAAGGTCTGTGGTGTCCAAACCCTTTGCTCCTCAGGGAGAAACTGTGAGTTGTGAGTTCCCTCCTGATTGCATGTCACCATGCCTGGGGTGGGTTTTATGGTGATACTGTGTCTTGGTCTCTCCTACACATTTTGATCTGGTTATTTTCTTGTGTGCCTGAATGTGTAGGATTTGCTCATCTAGTTTCTAGATGTCTTTCAGGGAATTGTTGCTTATGGAGCTGTAGAGCCAGTGTGTCCATGGGAGGAGGTGAGTTCAGGAGCATCCTATGTCACCGTCTTGAACCAGAACTCTTCTTTTTAAATGTTGGCTTTTATTGCTATGATTTTTCCTTTTGGTCCTACTTTTGCTGTGTCTTATAAGTTTTGCTGTGTTATGAGTTCATTTTCATTTGTCTTGAGATATTTTCTAACTTTCCTCTGATTTCTTCTTTGACCCAATTTTTGTTCAAGAGTGTGTCATTTAATTTCCACATGAATTTTTTCATTTCCCTATTGTTATTGATTTCTAGCTTCATTCCATTGTATTTGGAAGATACTTGGAATGACTTCAATATTATGGAGAATGTTCTGTGTGCCCTTGAGAAGAATGTGGATTCTATTCCTTTGGGCTGGAATGTTCTGTATATCTGTGAGTTCTATTTGGTCTATAATGTTAAAGTTGGCTGTTTCCTTATTGATTTTCTGTCTGGTTGATCTATCCATTATTGAAAGTGGGGTATTGAATCTTCTACTCTTAACTGTATTTCTGTCTATTTCTCCCTTCACATCTGTCAATATTTGCTTTACATATAGATGCTTTCTCTTGGGTGTACATATATTTATAATTGTTATATCTCTGGTTGAATTGACCTTATTATCACTATGTGATGACCTTATTTGTTTCTTGTGACAGTTTTTGACTAAAAGCCTTTTTTTTTTCTGACATGAGTATAGCCACCCTGCTTTCTTTTGGTTACCATTTGCATGGAATATGTTTTTCCATCCCTTCACTTTTGGCCTGTTGTGTTCTTAAATCTAAGGCAAGTCTCTTGTAGAAAGGATATAGTTAGATCTTGTTTTTTTTCCTCACTTAACTACTCTGTCTTTTGTTTACTGAGTTTAATTCATTTACATTTAAAGCAATTATTGATATGTAAGGAGTTACTATTGCCATTTTATTTGTTTTCTGATTTTTAGTTCTTTTGTTCCTATCTTACTTTCTTGCTTTTTGTAGTTTGATGATTTTTTTGTAGTGATGTGCCTTATTCTTTTCTCTTTGATTATTACTTTGAGGTTACCATGAGGCTTTCAAAGAACTTCTTAATGTTATAACTGTCTATTTTAGGCTAATAATAGCTTAAGTTCAATCACATATGAAAACTCTACATTTTTACTCCTCTTTCCCCTACACTCTATGTTACTGCTGTTAGAATTTACTTCCTTTTATATTGTGTATCCATTAACATTTTTTATGGTCATAGTTATTCTTAATACTTTTTTCTTTTAATTTTTATACTAGGGTTAAAAGTAGTTTACATGCCACAATTACAGTGTTTTCATATTCTGTGTTTGTCTATATACTTACCTTTTCCAGGAAAATTTGTACTCTCATATAATTTGATGTTGCTGTTTAGTGTATATTCATTTCAACTTGAAGAATTCTCTTTAGCACTTCTAGTGGTGACAAACTCCCTCAGTTATTGTTTATCTATAAAAGTCTGTATCTCCTTTATTTTTGAAGGACAGTTTTCCGGGTGTAGTATTCATGATCGGCAGTTTTCTCCTTTCATTAGTTTGAATATATCATTTCACTCTCCCTAGTCTGCAAGGTTTCTCCTTAGAAATCCACTGATAGTCTCATGAGGTTTCCCTTGCATATGGTGAATCACTTTCTCTTGTTGCTTTCAAAATCTCTCTTTGTCTTTGAGCTTTGACAACTTAATTATAATGTGTCTCAGTGTAGATTTCTGGATTAACCTATTTGGGGATTTTTGGACTCATGAATTTGGATGTCCATTTCCATCCCCAAATTTGGGTAGATTTCAGCCATTCTTTATAAAAATAGGCTTTCTGCCGCCTTTCACTCTCTTCTTCTGGGACTCCAATAATGCATATATTGTTTCATTTAATTGTGTCCCATAAGTCTCAGATTTTCTTCATGATTTTTTATTCTTTTTTCTTTTTGCTCCTCTGGATAACTTTAAATGACTTTACTTAGAGGACATTAATTTTTTCTTCTGTTTGATCAAGTGTGTTGTTGAAGCTCTCTACTGAATTTTTCAGTTCAGTAATTGTATTCTTCTGCCATAGAATTTCTGTGCTTTTTAAAAAAAATTTTATTTATTTATTTTATTTTTGTCTGTGTTGGATCTTCGTTTCTGAACGAGGGCTTTCTCTAGTTGCGCAAGCGGGGGCCACTCTTCATCGCGGCGCACGGGCCTCTCACTGTCGTGGCCTCTCTTGTTGCGGAGCACAGGCTCCAGACGTGCAGGCTCAGTAGTTGTGGCTCACGAGCCTACTTGCTCCGCAGCATGTGGGATCTTCCCAGGCCAGGGCTCAAACCCGTGTCCCCTGCATTGGCAGACAGACTCTCAACCACTGCGCCACCAGGGAAGCCCCTCTGTGCTTTTTTAATGGTATCTATTTCTTTGTAATAACTTCTCATTTTGTTCATGTATGGCTTTCCTGATTTCATTTAGTTTTCTACCTGTGTTCTCTTGTGCACTGAGCTACTTTAAAATAATTACTCTGAATTCTTTGTCAGGTAGTTTGTAGGTTTCCATTTGATTACTTTTTGCTACTGAAGCTTTATTAGTTTCCTTTGTAATGTGATGTTTGCCTGATTCTTCATGATCTGTGCATCCTTGCATTGGTGTCTGTCATTTGAGGAAGTAATCACCCCTTTCAGTCTTTCCAGGCTGGTTCAGCTGAGAAAGACCTTCACCAGTCAGCCTCACCTGGGAATCTAGGTGGGCCAGCTGGTAGCATCCTTGGGTAATTGAGGCCTAATGGTGGGGTCTGTGGGGTCCATGGTCAAGTGAGGCCCATTACTCGTGCTCTATGGTTGGGCAGGACCAGCCATAGGTTCTTCAGTTGGGCAGGGCTGCTGGCATGTCTTTCTAGTCAGACAGGGCTGCTGGATGGGTCAGTGGGACTGGCTCCATGGTTGGGTAAGGCTAACTGGAAGGACTCTGTGATTAGGCAGGGGCCACATTTCGGCATGGTCACTCACAGAGGACATGAAACTATCACCAAGATCTGAGTGAGCAGACCACTAACTACCTAGTTCATTTGTTTGCTTGTTTCTAGATGTTCCCAGGTAGTCTAGCCATGGCAATTACCCTAGTGTTCTGTATTTTGATTACTGTTGCTTTGTAGTATATTTTGAAATCAGGAAGTATGATGTCTCCAGCTTTGTTCTTGCTCAAGATTGTTTTGGCTATTCAGGGTCTTTTGTGGTTTTATATGAACTTTGGGATTGTTCATTGTATTTCTGTAAAAAATACCATTAAAATTTTTATAGGGGTTGCATTGAACCTGTAGATCACTTCAGCAGTATGGACATTTTAACAATATTAATTCTTCCACTCCAAGAGCACAGGATATCTTTCCATTTGTTTGTGTCTTCTTCAGTTTCTTTCATCAATATCATATGGTTTTCACATCTTTTACCTCCTTGCTTAAATTTATTAAAATGTTTTAATTTTTGATGATATTGTAAATGCAATTGTTTTCTTAATTTCTTTTGTAGATAGTTTATTAGTGTATAGAAATGTAAGTTACTTTTGTATATTGATTTTCTACCTTGCAACTTTACTAAATTTGTTTATTAATTTTAACAGTTTTTTTTTTTTTTTGGTGGAGTCTTTAAGATTTTCTGTATATAAGATCATGTTATGTGCAAACAGAGACAATTGAAGACTGGCTTCCTGCAGGGGAAGACCTTCACCAGTCACCTCTGCTATGGAGTCTGGGGCATCTCAAATCTTTTCTGGTGATTTCTTCTCTGGGCTTGTGTGTGTATTTCCCCAGTAAGGAAGGTTTCTCTGTTTCTTTTTTCGGTAGTTTATAATCTTTTGCTCCCTCTGGTGTCTGTCTGCAGCACTTCAGAATTTATGACACTGCTGCCAAATGCCCTGTTCTTTGTTCTCAGCAGCCCCTAGGCATCCAGACTATGCTGGTTCGCTTTGGTTCTCCACGTCAGGAGAGACAGAAGCCAGTCCCTCAGTCTATTCCACAAAGAACCAGAATATTGGACACATGTTTCCCTCTTCCCGTCCCTCCCAAAGGAGAAATCACAGTTTGGGTGCTTTCTTCCATTTGAACTGTGCTTTGCTGGCAGGGGGATGGGTGGTAGTAGCTAAAATGCAAGTGTTTTTCTTCTCCAGTTCAAAACAGCTGTACTCAGTTTTGCACTCACCTGTGGTACTGCAGCTTCCTAGCTGGTTTCTGGAGTTCCTATAAATGTACTGCGGTCCATCTATTGTTGTTAAATTAGTGTCTCTTTGAAGGAATGAGAAGTGGAACTTCCTGTTCCACCATATTTTTTACTACACTACCCTGCCTTCATTTTTATTTTTTTTAAAAAATATTTATTTATTTATTTATTTGGCTGCGTTGAGTCTTAGTTGCGGCATGTGGGATCTTCAATGCTGTGTGTGAGATCTTCATTTCGTCACGCTGGATCTTTTAGTTGTGGCATGCGGGATCTAGTTCCCTAACCAGTGATTGAACCTGGGCCCCCAGCATTGGGAGCGCAGAGTCTTAACCACTGGACCACCAGAGAAGTCCCATGCCTTCACTTTTAAAGTTTGACTGCTGATAGTTTCCAGTCTATACTACCACCACCCCTTTTCCTTTTACCCCGCATCTAGGCAAGCTGAGAACAGAGCCTGAACACTGCCTCTTTTGGCATCAGAGAGAAGTTCAAACCATGGAAACGCTGCTTCATGCGTGAAGGAATTTTCACCCCATCCGCTTCCCCTAACCGTAGTGAAAGCCAAGTCAGTTTCCTTTCTTTGCTTTCTTGTGCCATTTTTCACACCTGCTTAGGAGTCTGCCTTGCCTTCCCCAGAAAGCCTCATTATGTGACTAACAAACTTCCTCATACCTTTTTGATGCATGTATGACATCATCAGTCTCAACAACTGAACCACATTTTGAGAAAGGCAGGAGGAGGATCCATTCTCCTTCTGAAGGGTGACCACTGCAGTATATCTTTTTCTATCCTTTCCACTCACTCTACCAATGACATTGTATTTGATATGTTTCCTATAGACAGCACATAACTGGGTTGTGTGTTTTTGTTTTTTTTAATCTATTCTGCCTATTTATTTATTTAGCCGTGCCATGTGGCTTGTGGGATCTATGTTCCCCGACCAGGGATTGAACCCCAGCTCTCAGCAGTGAAAGCACGGAGTCCTAACCACTGGAATTCCCAGTGCCAATGGAATAATCAGAGAATCCCATGGCCAATTTCTTCATTAGTGTATTTATAGCATTTTAATTTAAGGTAGTTATTGGTATTTAGAGCTTAAGTCTGACATTTTATTATTTGTTTTATGTTTGTTTCCTCTGTTATCCTTCCTCTATTTCTCTTTTCTTGACTTCCTGGGGATTACTAGAACATTTTTAGAATTCCATCTAGATTTATTTCCACTATTTTTGAGTACATCACTTTGTATAGTCGTCTTAGCATTTCATCTGGGTATTAGATATAAATATATGTACCACAACCTACTAGTACTGACATGTTATCACTTTGAGTAAAATGTGGAATACTTACTTCCATTTAGTTCTCTTTACTTTCTCCACATTTGAAGTAAAATTTCCTTAAGTATTTCTTCTACCTATATTGAGCATCAAATCAGATGGAATTATAACTTTTGTTTAAATCATGAGAGATAATTTCAAAAACTCATGAGAAGGGCAATCTATTGTCTTTACTTGTGATCATTCTATTTTTTTCCTTCATTCTTGATGTGGTAAGATTCCTTTTATCATTTTCTTCCTGTTTTAATAATTTTCTTTAGCCATTCTTTAAAACTAAGTCAACTAGCAACATATTCTTAGTTTTTTTCTTCTGAGAATGTCTTCATTCCCTCCTCATTTAGACCATCTGATTCAATCCGGTGTTGGCATCAGTCAATTGCCTATTCTTAAATTGAAAATTGGATACTTTTAATATTACATTAGTAAATCCCAGATCCTAGTCAAAGATGCTTGTGTTTTATCAGGCAGTCACACTGTTTGGATTTTGCACTCAGGTCCTCATCCACTTTTTACAGTAGTGGTTTCAAGAACTATTTGATTTTCAGAGACTTCATTGTGCTCTTTTGGTCTGCTTGGTTTACTTGGTGATGTTGGAGATTCTTACTGATCCCTTCTCGTGCTTCCTGTGCAAGTAGAGATGCTTCCCTAAGTCAGACTTCCTGGTATCTCTAGGTGATGGAGGGGAGTCCCTGGCCCATAGAGGAAAAGAATGATTCCCCTGGCCTCTTGTCAGTGGAGGCTCCTGCTCTATCCTTTGGCTAGTACCACTTTGCGCACCTGATGTTGTCAGTGATGTGGGTGTGGAGTGAGCCTACTTGGGCCACATTCCTTTGCTGAGTAAGGAGGTGAATCATAAAATGCTTGGCTGCTATGTTGTTCCTCCAGACCTATGCCCCTAGTCAGTACATCTTCTTCTTTCAAATTTTCAGTGTTTCCTTATGGTTGCCTCATGCTATTTCCAGGGTTTGTAATTTTATTTAGATGGACGCTCAAGGGGAGATAAGTCTATGCTATCCTATCCAGACCCCCTTCTCTGGTGCTTACACCATCATTTCTTTTTCATCTGTTCAACCAACAAACATATATTAGGGTCTGTGCACTGATAAAAACCCCAGGGAATGTCAGAAAACAGCACATGGAGGCTAATTTCTGTCTGGTGAGGAGAGATGAGCAAAAACAAATGATCAAATAGAGGTCATCTGTGTAGAGAGTGCTCACCTTAGTGTCCCAAGTCATAAGAGTGGAGGTCAGACTAAATTCTACTCAGGATTCGTTATTTCTGTTGAATCAACTTCCCTAATATCTATCCCCTTATTGTAGCCTTCCTCTTTTCTAGCTCTCTTCTTCTACTTGTATGACTTTAGTGCTGCCTAGTTTGCCACTCTACACCTGGGAGATTCCAATCATCCTTCTTCCATGCTGCTGCCTTGGAGTCTCTCTAAGATGCAGGTCTGGTTGTAACTTCCTCCTGCCAAAAGTCAGTAAACAACTCTACAGAGCTACAATTCCTTCAGTGGCTATGGGGAAACTGTCTACACCTTTATTTCAGTATATTCACAGTCTCCATGGTCTGCATCTTGGTTTCATCAGACCTCACATCCTTTCCCTCTTAACACATCACAGTCTAGAACTACCAAAGGTCTTTGAACACATCACAGCATATCAGCTCTCCTTATCATGGTGTGTACTTGACCCTATGCCTATCATGCTTCTCCCTCTCATCCGATTGTCTACCAAATACAAGATAAAACAAAATAAAACCCACCTATTTAACTGAAACCACAGGGTGTAAATGATGCCTCCAGGAAGTTGTGACTTCCCCTGATATTTAATTGCTCTGTACTCTGTGCTAACTTTACTCTGCTTCCATACTTGCCCTTTTCACCATGAAATATTTTTGTTTCCAGTTGTTTCCATGTTTAGTTAGTGAGTAAACAGAGGCTCTGTCTTATTCACTTCATCATATTTAGTATGTAGGAGCAGTCAGGCATATAGTAGTTGTTAAATGTATGTTGAATGAACAAAGTCCATGAAAGGGCTTACAGCAGTGTTATCAGTCTATATTTATATAAAAGAGTGAGAGAGAGATGGAGGTGAGTAGGTGTTATAGCTATGGGCTTGATGAACCTGAATCAGAACAGTTGTGGCCTTGGAATATAAGCTTTGCTTTCATTCCTTCCCTGTTTTCTCCTCAGCACGGGGCTCAACTCATCTCATTTCTATCATGGAATACATTGATGGAGGCATTCATCCACTCTGTCAGTCCTTGGGATGGTTATCCCAACCCACACTGAAATGGAAGTCCACAGGGACATGATTTGCCATCAGGCTCCAAGATAAATGTGGACAGGCATGGTCTGTTTGATGTGGAGACCTCCCTTACAGTCCAGAAAAATCCCAGGAGCATATTATGCTCTATCCAGCATCCTGATCTGAGCCTCAAGGTGGAATCCGAGGTATGGATAGGAGGCGAGTGGGGAGGAGATGGAGGAGCAGAGAAGGGGTGGATGTTTGAGTAGCCCAGAGGGAAAACAGAAGCCTCTATCTCAGGATTGTTGTTTAGTATTGCCTTGTTTTAATGATTAGTTTTGAAAATCAAAGTCAATGAGGTATAAAAAATAAAATCATAAACATTTAATTATTAGTAGATGGAAACAAAATTGTTTATAATTCCAAAGTGGTAGAATGAAGTGTTTCCTTCACCCCCATGGTGCACCCTTTCAAATTTAACACATACAAAACATTAAAAATTTTTTAATTTTATACTGGAGTATAGTTGATTTACAATGTTGTGTTAGTTTCAGGTATACAGTGATTCAGTTATACATATACATATATCTATTTTCCAGATTCTTTCCCCATATGGGTTATTACAGAGTATTACGGAGTAGAGTTACCCGTCCTATATAATAGGTCCTTGTTTATTATCTATTTTATATATAGTAGGTCATATATGTTAATACCAACTTCCTAATATATCCCTCTCCCCTGCCTTTCCCCTTTGGTAACCATAAGTTTGTTGTTTAAGTCTGTAACACATATGAAACTTAAGAAACTAACTTGAGGAACAAGAAAAAATTGTTTACCCATTTTTTAGAAAACATTGTTACACTATGACAAAGAATAGAATAAAAGTTATTAATAATTTCAGGAGGAATTTGAAAAATAATAAGATAACTAATGTAAACTGAAATATATCAGCGATCACAACCAGTGTAAAATAACAAAATTTGCCAGTAAAAGACAAAAATATCAGAGTGGATTAAAAAATCCCAGTATTGCAGTTATAAGAGAAAAACATAAAATATATGAACTATTCATTGAAGATAAAAAGTGGTAAAAGATATGCCAGACAAATATTAACCAAAGGAGAACCATAATGTTTGTGTCAAATAATAAAATAAAAAGAGGGTTTAAGAAAAAAGCAGGGCTTCCGTGGTGGTGCAGTGGTTGAGAGTCCGCCTGCCGATGCAGGGGACACGGGTTCGTGCCCCGGTCCGGGAAGATCCCACATGCCATG
>NC_041215.1:13165613-13174761 GCF_002837175.3 Physeter macrocephalus | reverse complement strand
GAGCGGCTGGGCCCGTGAGCCATGGCCGCTGAGCCTGCGCGTCTGGAGCCTGTGCTCCACAACGGGAGAGACCACAACAGTGAGAGGCCCGTGTACTGCAAAAAAAAGAAAAAAAAGCACTATTAGAGATAATTATTCCATCAATATAAAAAGTTAATTCACTAGGAAAATATTTAAAAATTTAATGTATATGCATCTTATATCTTTAATATTCACAAAGCAAATATTGATACATATACAAGGAAAAATTGACATACTGTGCATTTTGAACCTGACTAAATAAGTAGACAAAATTAATGAGAATATAATATTTGAACTACAAATTAATAAGTTTGATCAAGTAGACATTCTTAGAATACTGATTCCTCAGAAAACATTATTTTGGAGCACACATGGACCATTCACAAACTTTCACCATGTACAAGCACATAAAATGGTTTTCAGAAAATCTCAAATAATTGGTGTCATCAGGCAATGTTCTCTAATCTAAATACAATATAATTAAGTTAAATAACAATAATAAAAATACTGTAAAATTCTTATATATTTGAAAAATTTTAAACACACTTCTAAAATAACTGAGGACTCAAAGAAAAAATTATAATAGTACTTATAACATTTTTAGAATTGAATGATATTGAAATCACAATATATCATAATGTATGAAATGGAGCCAATTTGGTTTGAGTCAAAGTTATATCCTTAAATATTATTATTAGAAATGAAAAAGTTGAACATTTATCTGTTTGTCATTTATATTTAAATCATAATATACTGGAAGAGAATAGAAGGATAGAAATTATAAAGAGAAGGATTTGTAGAAATAAAAAGACAAATAGTACAGATTAATAAAGCTAAGGTTAGATGATTCAAAGTACTATTAAAATACATAAGCATCTGGCAACGTCAATCAAGAATAAAAGAGAGATGGTACAATTAAGCAGTGTAGGAAATAACAAAGTGGAAGAGCCAAAGATTCAGCAGAGAGGTATACAATAAACTATTTTGAATGACTTTGTCCTTTTCTATTCAAGAATGATAAAATTTAAAGTTCCTAGAAAAAATATAAAATACAAAATCTAACTCAAGGAAAAATAAATGACCTAAGTAGTTCTATAACCATGAAAGAAATTGAATCACTATTTAAAACTATTCCCACAAAGGAGACACCTTAGCATATTGATTTACACACAGTATCCACCAAACGTCCAAGAAAACAGAAAATTTCAGTCTTACAGCAAATTTTCCTAGAAATAGAAAAATAGGAAATACTGAAGTTTTTTTGTTAGCTTACCATAATTTTGATATCAAACAGACAAGGGCAGTTTGGAAAAAAAAAAGTATGGATCAACATTATTCAGAAACAAAAATATAAAAGTAATACAGGGCTTCCCTGGTGGCAGAGTGGTTGAGAGTCCACCTGCCAATGCAGGGGACGCAGGTTCATGCCCCAGTCCGAGAAGATCCCACGTGCCGCGGAGCGGCTGGGGCTGTGAGCCATGACAGCTGGGCCTGCACGTCTGGAGCCTGTGCTCCACAACGGGAGAGGCCACAGCAGTGAGAGGCCCGCGTACCGCAAAAACAACAACAACAACAACAACAACAACAAAAGTAATACAGAAATTTTGCAAACTCAAACCAAAGGGTATAAAAACCATAATGCATGATGACCAAATTGAGCTCTTCCTGGAATGAAAGATTAGGTCAATGTTGGAATATGTGTTAATGTAATTATTATCTTAATGAATTAAAGGAGTAAAACTATAATTTTTTAACAGATGTGAAAAAGAAATAAATTTCAATATCCATTCATGATTTAAAATTTTATTGAATCCAAAATAGAAGAAAATTGCTTATGAATCTAGAATTAAAAGAGAACATCCTTAATCTGATTTTTAAAAAAACTTAGCAAACATCATGCAAATTGTATATCATCACAGTAAATATCACACATAATCAGGAACATAATAAAGATGACTGCATTAAATATAGCTCTCCAAAACTATACTGGAGTACTAGTCATTTCAATAAGGGAATAAAATGGGAAAATGTTATAACTTTAGAAAGGAATAAATAGAATGGCCACTACACAGAAAATCTAGAAGAATCTATGGATGAATTCATCATATTCATGTGACTTAAGATTAATAACCCAAATAAACTGCATTTCTATACAACAGCAAAGAAACAGCAAAGACAGAAAAACAAACATGCCATGTACAATATCAAAAGTGTGTAAATTAGGAATAAGTCCAATAAAATATTTGCAAACTTAGTAAAGAACATTATGAAACTTTATTAAAAGACACTAAAGAAAACTGAAATAAGAGGAGAGACATAAAATCTTTCAGATAAAATATGTGTAATTTAAAAATATCATTTCTCCCAGAATTAATCTATAGATTCAAAACAATTTCTTTGAAAATCTCAGTGGAGTTTTCTTAGAACTTGGTAAGTGAATTTTATGTGGTAGAGCAAATAGCCAGGAATTGACAAGACACAGCCGAATAAGAACAAGACTGGGAATCTTAGTCTCATATATATCAAGACATATCCTAGAACTGTGATGATTAAGCCAGCCAACATTTTGGGCGCAGAGATAGCCAAGTGGACAAATAGTAAAGAACAGAGAGCCAGGAAACAAATCCAAGGTTAAACAGAAACTTGATGTAGACAGAGTTGGCATTGTGTGTTAAAACAGTCCATTCACGAAGGATGTTGGCACAGTTGTTATCCATTTAGAAGAAACTGAAATTGATCTTGTGCCTCATTTTACATAAAAAGATAAAATACACATAGATCAAGATTTATACAGATCTACATGCTCACCAGCATCTGATGTCAATATTCCAGATTCAGCTGTTCTAATAGCCCAATGAGTGAAATCATAGGCACCAAATGAGTAAAGTGCCAGAGGTGGTCTTTAAAGACGGTGACATTGGAGGCTTCTAAACTCTCTGTTGCCAAATCTTGGCTCCCTGTGCACCGATGCTGAATAAAAATACGGAGACAAAGATTTGGAAGATAAGAAATAGAGAGGTTTTTTATTTTCTTTGCCAGGCAAAAGGAAGACACAGCAGATTAGCACCTCAAGAACTGTGTCTCCCTGTCCTGGGGAATTACAGGGGGTCTTATAGGTGGAACTCTCCGTCCAGGGTAAGTGATAAGGATCAAAATGGTGAAGGTCTTGCATTCTGCTGCTTCTTCTTGCAATATTTTAAAACAGTCACATTGTAACAAGGAAGAGCTAAATCGGACTCCATGTTCGATCTGTTTCTTTGACTTTAACCTTTGCTTTTCCTTGCTTTTGTTATTTTAATCATACATAGTGGCCTGCCTCAGGGAACCCTGCCCCTCTGCCTGAATGTTAAACTAAAATACCTCTGTTCAGCTCGCAGTGAGATAATCTGACCCCGCCCACCACTGAATGGCTGCAAGAAAGAAGAAATTAACACATCTCCTCCCCGAGGATGGCCATGCCAGGGGATATTTGCAAAATTTATGGCCTTTTTACTTTACTTCCTCATCTCCTCCCCCTCTCTGTGCTATAAAAGAAACTGGCATCCAAGCCCTGAAAAGATTGTTTTTCAGACATTAGTCTGCCATCTTCTCGGTCTGCCGGCTTTTCGCGTGGCGAGCAGAGCGAGCTTGGACTCGGTAACAACTGCTGGCATCAGGCAGCCTGGTAACTGGTTCCGTTCATCTCTGCGTTATCGGCCTGCGACCTTTTTCTGAAATATAAACAGCTACAAGGGGTGATTTGCTACAAAAGAATGCAGCGAGAGTAAATGCCGGGTGGATTGTACAATTCATATGGAGTCAGAGTAATTAGCTTTGTTTAGCTTTGTGAAGGACAAGTCTAGCTACAAGTGTTTGTTAGTAGTAAATAAAGAATAACCAAGATTGCTTAACTGTTTCAGGCCTGTTTATGTCGTTTCCCCAGCCTATTCATTGTTTGCTTATTTTCCTTGTTTGTCAGAAAAGTCTCATTTCTATATTTGCTACAACGTCCCCACCTCCCATGGACACACAAAAGAAGTAGTTATACATGAAGCAATCCCCTCTGAAAGAAATCCAGAAACTGGCTGCGTGACTCCTACACATTGGGCTAATGAGCAAATACCCACATCAAAACAGGTTGGAAAGGCTGGGACACGCTCTTGCCAAAAAATCAGAGCTTCCCCGCCCACCCCCGCCCCCAATTCCCAGTTTCTGTCTAAAGAGTGAAGGGTTTGGAATACACAACTAGCACCTCAACTTTTAAGGCTCCCATCAGAGGGATTGGCCTCCAAAACACCTAGCTCTGCAAGTCATGGGGTTTGTGCGCATGAGACCCACAAACTACTACAGCAAACAAAGAAGCAGTTATTAATGGGAGCGAACACTTAACTGCAGCTATCACCCCACTGCTCAGAGCTGAGGGAGCAGGAAAAAAGTGCCCATCTTCCAGTCTTTTCCTGAATGGAGTGTATCTGCATACTTTAAAAGCTGCTACCTGAGGATCGGGCTTCTAATTTAGCACACATCTCAAGGCTGATGCAATCCTCCTCAGAGACCAGGGAAGCCTGCAGGCACTCCCCATCACCCTCTCTCTCCTGCCCACCCCAAGTAGCCATTGTCCCACTGAAAGGAGTTTGTACATATGTCTCTGCCTCAGCTTTTGTGGCTGCTGCCCAAGGGGACATCTCCCTTGGTCACATGGCTCTGACAGCCAACAGGGCTTCCATTCAGGAGTCCCACAGACTACAACAAACAAAGAAGCAGTTCTTAACTGGCTATCTCCCCAGGACTCATTGTAGAGGGAGCAGAAATTCCCATCTCCCCGGTTTTTCCCTTAAAGGGGTCTATTTGCATACTTCAAAAGTTGCTACCTGAGTGTCAGGCTTCTATTCAGGCTTGCATCTATGGGCTGACTGCAATCCTCCAGGGAGACAAGGGAAGTGTGGGAACATCCCCCTTGGTTATTCTTTCTCTAGCTCACTCCAAGTCACCAGTATCTCCATGGAAGAATCTTATACCCATGTCTGCTACCTGATCTTTTGCAGCTGCTGCCTGAGGGAAGTGCCCCTGGATCACTGGCTCTGACAGACAACAGGGCATGCATTCAGGAGTCCCACAGGACTGTGGTCAAAAAGCAGTTCTTAATGGGCTTAGGAGCAACCATCCCATGGTTATATACACCCCCAGCTCAACACAGAGGGAGCAGGTAAAAAAATCCTACCTCCCAATGTCTTCCTTAGAAGGGCATGGCATGTCCCCAGATGCTGCCTGAGGGTCTTGCTTCCAACTGGTCTGCATCTGGGTGCTGACTGTGACCCTTCCATTTAGGACACCGATAGGTATTGGCACACCCAGAGCTACCGGGAGCCACTAAGAAAAAAGGTGGCTTGGCCAATCGCAAGGGTTTGAGACACAACCAGGAGCACGAACTAGGCTGATTGACGAGGTTCACGGCCTACACAAGACCACTGTGTCAAAACTAGGGAAGGCGGCAGCTTAAATCTACAATTATTTCAAAAAGAAAAATTTAATTTAAAAAAGTGTCCGCTGAGTTGTAGTTCATTATACATAACAACTGAAATAAGATATGTTAAACACAGTTTCAGAGATTCAATTAGTGTTAGCCCCATCGAATAATAATTGAACAGAAGGCCTTAAAAATCCCTGTAGCTTCAAACATCAGAACAATTATCTTCAGCTTATTTAAACGGCAGGATGCCATCTTGTGCCATCCAAAGTAAATAAGGATTAAAGCCATGAACAAGAAATGGTCAAGGATGAACAAAACGAGACACTACTTAAGATAGTGAAGACAAATTTTATTTTATTAATTTTTAAGGTGGTGAAAACGAATTTTATTCAGGAACAACTGCAATATGGAAAAAGAGACCTCAGAATAGAACTGAGTTCTATTCCAAATACAGAATGGGCAAATGGGAATTTATAAGCCAAGGAGCAGGATGGGGTCAGTGATGGGAAATTACTAAGAGAAAACATGAGGGATAGGGGATTCTGGTTATACACCTAAGAGAATTCTTGCTGAAGGTGATCTCGGAGAGACAGCAGTGAGCGGTACTGAAGAGAGATCTTAGTTCCCTGCCCAGGAATTGAACCTGGGTACCTGGGTGAAAATCAGGGATCCTAGCCACTAGACCACCAGGGGCCAGAGGGTAGAAACAAAGTGGCCCTAGCTCTTTCCCCCGTTTGAAAGCAAGAATGTTTCAAGGAGACAAAAACTGTAAAAACAGGTACAAAGTTTATTATTAGAGACATGGGATAGCATGTTGGAGAGCACACAAACAGTTTGTTTACTTAATTCAGAAGCAAAGCAGAAATACACACCTGGAGAGCAGTGTGGGCATCCTGAATGAGGAGCGTGGTAAAGAGGTGATTTAAATCACTTATATAGGACCGTCCTTCTGTGTCTTTGTTTACCTTTGGCCAATTATCTCATTTCTTTTTTCACACCTGACTGGTCCCAGGACCCTCCCCAAGATGTCTGAGCAAATTTTTACTAAGATGGATCCCACCGTAGAGGCCTGTGCGTGCATGTCCACACTTATTACGGGGTGGGGGCCCCTCCCTTTTTGACCCCCAAGGAGCCTTCCTGTGCATGTGCAGACAGCGAAGTGTTCCTTGACCTCAGGAGTGGGCATCTTATCTCTTTACTTCAACAGAGCTCAGCTTCTGCCACTAGCTTTGCCCTCAAAGCGTCTGGGTGAGAACAAAGCTTCAATTTTACTCCACTTGACAAACACCAGCTGCCAGCCCAGGGGCCCATCTATCTCCTACCTCAAAGGAAGGCAGGGTGATCAGATACCAAGGGTGGGGGATGAGAAATTTGATCAGATATTGAGTGTGATCTGATATTGAGGGTGGAGGGTTCTCTCTAAACTGATATTGAGTTGAAGATTCTTGCTACAGTGGGGGTGATTCAGGCCAGACAATGACAGATACCAAGGTCAAGGACTCTTAAGGCTTAGAGGAGCCTGATTAAAGTTAAGTCAAGGAGGGAGTCCAGTGGCGCGGAGGGCGTTGAGGCCGGCGCCAACAGCCGGCGATGCGGCGGCGCGGGAGCGCGGCATGGAGGGGCCGGCCTAGCTGGGGCCCGTGGCCCTATGCCTTCTGGCTGCAACGCGGGTCCTGCGCAGGCTGTGGGGCCGCAGCCGCCGGGCGGTGGGCGCACGAGGGGCCGGGAGGCGAGCCGGGGCCCCCAGGCGGGTGTGGGCTTCGTGTCCGCAGCCAGCGTCCCCAAGGCCGCGCTCGGGCCATGATCACTCGGTGAAGCTGCGCCGGGACAGCGCGGCCGACCTCTTCTCGCACTGTGAGGACCTGTGCGCGCTGCAGGACTGGGAGCCTCTGCCCGCCGTGCACGCTTGCCTGCGGGAGGGCCTGCTGGACTTAAAGCCGACCGCCTCCGCGGGGTGGACTGGGCGCCGCTCTTGAGCACCCTCTGCTTCTCTGCGGCAGGGCCTGCTGGACTTAAAGCCGACCGCCTCCGCGGGGTGGACTGGGCGCCGCTCCTGAGCACCCTCTGCCCCTGATCTGTATCCAGAGCTTCTTCCTGCCACGGCTTGGCTTGGCAAGACAGGTTCTGACAGAAATAAAGCTTACAGAAGTCGTGTTCCTGCGATAAGAAATAAAGATGTGACCTTCCAAGCGTAAAGCTCTTAAATGCTGTGTGAGTGCTTCGGGTGCGCTAAGGAACCTGGAGCTAAGTGGGCTAGTTGTGAGAGAGAGAGACTTAACTATGTTAACAAAGGATCGTTCTTTTCAGCTTTGAAGGCCATTTTTTAAAAATAAAAAGCCAAGAAGTATGAATTTTTAAAATTAAAAATTGTCCCTGGTAATATTGCCGGGCACCACAGAGAGAAGGTGTGGAACTATTAGAAGCAACCTGGATATCAACCCTGCTTCTGGGAGGCAGTTCTGACTACAAGGGCAGGAGATTCTCTGAAGCCAGGTCTAATCTCATAAAGGTTGCACTAGGCTCAGTGCTGTGCATTTTTAGGCTGAGTTATATTTTTACGCGTGTGTACTTCATAAAAGTAAGCACTTTTATGCTCCCTTTACAAAGGGGATCTCCCATTTGAATCGCCAAGTGAAAGCTTTCGAAGGAATTCATTAAGCATACATATATGTGCAGTATCTCCATCTGTCATTGAAGTGCCTGGGTTTTTGGCAAAAGCCAAGCACGGACGCTTAGGAGGAGGGGGCAGCTCACCTCGATCCCATGTCAGTGCCTCGTTCCCCGACGGGGCCGACCTCAGCCCTGGCAGCGGCAGAAAAAGCGGCAGGGGAATCTTCCTCTTGCAGAGCCTACTGCTGGTAGATAGCAGGGAAGAGGAGCTTCTTGATGGGCCGCCTGAAGACTTCACGCTGCAGCTCCTTCCCAGACATCAGTGAGCCTGGTGATTTGGGCCAGTGGTCTCCACCCAGCCCTTTTTCTGTTGGCCTCTCCAGCAGCAGGGAGCAGCATGCGGTTGGGGCAGAGGACACCATGGGATGGGACCTTCACCTCCCTCTCCTCACCTCCTTCCCAGGCTGTCATTTTCCATTCTGCCCCTGTTTTTCCCAGCCCCCCTCTCCTCAGTGGGAGGTGACTGGATGGTACCGGCTTCCTGACACTGACTCCCTGCTCAGGGCAGAAGGCAGGCGCTGGAGCAGCAGGGTGGTCCCAGTCAGATGTGGCAGCCTCCCAGGAGGGCAAAACCAGCGGGAGACAGCCCACTGGGGCCCCACGGCGGGGCCAGTGGCTGCGGCACCAGGTACGACATTTCCGATGTAAATTGCCCATGTAGGACTGGTTGTGCGCCAAGCGATCCGAGAATAGAGTGTGAAACTGGGAGAGCTTCTCCCTAGCTTCACCTCTCAAGGTCTAGCACTTACTGGACAATGGACGGCTCAGCCGGGCTCTGTGACGTGTCCATTGTACGTGCCACAGAGAAAGGGTGGGCGGGGCAGGGGGTGAGGCAGGGGTGGGGGGGCACATGCGAACCCAGCCCCTGGAGAAACCCCGGCCCAAGGGCAAAGGGCAGGGCCCTTCTGGACTTTCTATTGGCTGGGACTTCTCGCTGTGGGTGGCAGGTGTTCAGCACCGGATGGGCCACCATGCGGAGACTGCTGGGGACTGTGGAAGCCTTCTCGT
>NC_041215.1:13153849-13164727 GCF_002837175.3 Physeter macrocephalus | reverse complement strand
GTATATCCAGTAAGGCATCTCATTCGTGTCTAGAAAGCAAATATATCATTTATTGCAACTTGAGCGTGGAGCGATGAAAGTTTAAAGTACGATCAACACAATTTGGTCATTGTGAGTATGCCAGCTGGGTCCACTCTTGACTACACATATGTAACTCTAGAGATTCTTATGCCCAAGAGAGGAGACGTACTCTTGGGTGTCTAGGACAAGGGAAACATGTGTTGTTATTCAGGAGCTGGAAGCTTCAGCATGACAGGAAAGAATTGAACAATCCTGGTCTACACATCACTTGACCTTGTTTAAAACTTGTTTCTTTGGCTTGCTTCATTGCAGTGTTTTCTCTCTCCTGGGGCTGACATTGTGTGTTATGTATCACGCATGTGACATGTAGAAGTTTCAGAACCCAGAATCATATAGATCAGTAAAAATGTATTTATATATTTTTGTTTAAAATCTATTGAAAATAACACTGGGCATAATTCATATATTCCAAAATTAGTTTGACCCTCTGCTCATGAGATTCTTTTTATGGTATGTCACAGCAAATTTGGACTTCCATTCCCAATAAACTGTGGGGTTGGAGGACACAAAAGCTTTTCCTCAGACCTAAATTCTGTCTGAAAGAAAAGGGTAAATATTATAAGCCCTTTCTAACCTCTCCAGGAGCAGAAATGATTTACAGCTGTGGCATTCAACCATAATTCCTTGATCTCATTGGAGAAGAGTTCAGTAAGAAACAACGTCTTGATTTTTGTTTGTTTTGTTTGTTCCCTGTTTTCTTGTCTTGCTTACCAACAATCCATTGTAATTCATGAGTTAGTAAGGCAGCAAGCTGAGTGTTCCCTGCAGCTCATTAAATAAACTACTTTTCCTTAAAAAAAAAAAAAAAAACAAAAAAGTTAAGTCAAGGAAAGAGTCTGTCAGGCTTCCCTGGTGGTGCAGTAGTTAAGAATCCACCTGCCTTATGCAAGAGACACAGGTTCAAGCCCCGGCTGGGGAAGATCCCAAGTGCCGCGGAGCAACGAAGCCTGTGCACCACAACTGCTGAGCCTGTGCTCTAGAGCCGCAAGCCACAACTACTGAAGCCCTTGCACCTAGAGCCCATGCTCCACAACCAGAGAAGCCACCTCAATGAGAAGCCCTCGCACTGCAACGAAGAGTAGCCCCTGCTCGCCGCAACTAGAGAAAAGCCCATGTGCGGCAATGAAGACCCAATGCAGCCAAAAATAAATAAATAAAACAAAATTAATTAATTTTTTAAAAAAAGAATCTAATAAAAAAGGAAAGAGTCTGCCAATACTGTTGTGAAGCCAGTAAAATTGTTTTTGTTTGTTTGTTTGTTTGTTTTTTGGGGGGCCAATTACTCAGAGTTTAAAGTAAAAGATATTGAATTATTTTTAGTATATACCTTATGAGCTCTTTTAAAGCCAAAAATTATGAATGTTATGATAGCTCAAACTTGAACTGAAAAGGCCAATGAAGCATCCTACAGGTTATAATTTCTAATAAGGTAAATATTGATCTCTATAATCTACATAAACAAAAATTCTTTGGGGGCTCTTCAATTTTTAAAAAAAGAGTAAAGTGTTCTTGAGACAGCAAGTGAGAATACCACTGTGAACATGCCTAGTTGATATAGGTCTGTTTCTTGTCTTAACCTCATAAAGAGCCACTGTTAGGGAATTCCAAGCACCTATAAAAGTCCCTGACTGAGCCTAGCTTTTTGGTTCTTTCAGCCCAGGTTGGTGGTTTTTGGTGACCTGAGGGACTTTGGCCACAGTTAGCTTATTTCCTCTGTTTTTAAAACTTTTTTCATTTGTTTCTTTTTCCTTCTTCTTTTCCCCTCATTTTTATATGGTTTTCTAGTATTATTCGTTAGCATTGTCAGCATTGTTAGTTAATATTGTTAGTATTGTTAGCAGTAGGTCACCATGCTGCGGGGCCTCGAGGCCACCTCTGCTGATGAAGACACCCACCTTGACAATTACCAGCTCCTCAAGACCATCGGCCAGGGCAGCTTTGCCGATGTGAAGTTGGCCCAGCACAACCTGACTGGGACAGAGGTGCCTGTGAGGGTCATTAACAAGAGTCAGTAAAGTTCCTCCAGCCTCCAGAGCTTGGTCCATAAAGTCCAGAACATGAAGGCCCTGAATCACCCCAACATCATAAGACTATTCAAGATGATTGACATGGTAGAAACACTCTACTTGGTTATGGAGTATTTTAGCAGAGGAGAGGTGTTTGATTATCTACTGGTCTGGTCCACTGTCACATGAAAGAAGAATAGGCCTGAGGCAAATTCTAGCAGGTAGTGTCCACTGTGCAGTACTGCCACAGAAGGGCATTGTCTACAGGGATCTAAAGGCTGAGAACCTGCTTTCTGATGCGAACTCACAATAAAAATTGCACACCTTGGCTTCAGCAATTAGTTTACCTTTAGCAACAAACAGGATTCCTTCTGTAGCAGTTCTCCTTATGCTGCCCCAGAACTCTTCTGGGGCCCAAAGTACAATGGTCCAACAGTACATTTGGGAAGCCTGCAGTCATCCTCTATACTATGGTCACCAGGTCCCTGCCTTTCACTGGACAGAACTTCAGGGAGCTGCAGCAATGGGTACTGAGCATAATATACCATATTTCTTCCTTAATGTTCATGGAGTGTGAAAACCTGCTCAAGAAATTCCTCATCCTCAACCCCAGTGACAGAGTCACTTTAACAGAAATCACAAAGAACCCATGGATGAACAGGGACAATGAGGAGGCACTGAAGCCTCACATCAAGCCACCCCCTGGCTACAGTGATCCCTGGCAGACTGAGTTGATGGTGTTTATGGGCTACACATGAGAAGAGGTGCAGGACTCATTGATGGGCCAGAAGTATGTTGAAGTGATGGACATCTGTTTACAAGAGCTTTAGGGCTACCATCACCATGAAATCCATACCTTCTGCTGTGCCCACCAGCAGTGGCTCTCCTTCCCATCCTGCATTTCACAGCATAGGGTTTCTGCTGATCCAAAGTAGAGAGTTTCAGCCATTTCCACATTTAAGTCCTACTATAAGAATAGCAGGGCTTCCCTGGTGGCGCAGTGGTTGAGAATCCGCCTGCCGAAGCAGGGGACACGAGTTTGTGCCCTGGTGCGGGAAGATCCCACATGCCGCGGAGCGGCTGGGCCCGTGAGCCATGACCCCTGAGCCTGTTCGTCTGGAGCCTGTGCTCCTCAACGGGAGAGGCCATGACAGTGAGAGGCCCGCGTACCGCAAAAAAAAAAAAAAAAAGAATAGCAACACAGAAAATCAATGGCCAGGAGAGGACCAGGAGTCAGGGTAGAAGTTAAGCAGCATAGCTATTGCAGAAAATCAGTGGTTTTCATAGGCAGACACATGTTTCAGGTCAGTCAGAAAGACTCTGCAGGATGCTCAAAGCAGAGTGGAGTCAAACACCCAATGGTGGGCAGCTAACACAAGAAAGAATGGGGTGGTCAAGCTGTGCTCCCTGCACTCCATGGAGCCCAACAACATGGTGCAGGAAATCGACCAGGTGCATGACACAAACAGTGTGGGTAGAAGCAGAGCAAGAAATAAATGCTGGTGTTTGTGCATGACAAGTCCAGCTGAGAGGATGTAAGCAAATGACTGTGACATTCTCTCTAGTGTTCAAATTAAGAGGCTATCTGCCACCTCCATGGACTTCAAAAGCATCATGTCCAAAATAACTGCTGAGCTTAAAGGCTGGTCAGGAGCTGCTTGGGAGACAGGAGGAGAAGCCCACTGGACCTAGCTGCAGCCCAGCTTCTCCAACCCCACCTGGGAAAAACTTCAGGGACTGTTTTTTTGTCTCACCTCCCCTACTCTTATCCCTCTTTTCATCTGTGTTTATGGGGGCGGGGAGATGGCTTAGGATTTTTTGCCAGCCAACTGAGAGGACACAGTATAAGGACCTCATCAGGGAAGGACTCATTACTGCTCAGCCTTAGGCAAGAGCTGGAAGGAAGTTAGCTTCACCAAGGACTTTCAACAGCTGACCCTGATTCTGCATTGATAGCAGCCCCATGTGCAAGAATTGATTTCAGCTGGGTTCAGCCTCCAAGCTTGAGGAGTGCAAAATGTCATTCAGTTGCTGGAGAGTAGGAGTCACAACCATTTCTGGTAGTTTATCATCGGGTACAGTAATCTTCCTACAGCTCAAGCAATGCAGATTATGCTGTTTTGCATCCTTTCTGCACAGAATTAGGGCTGCACCTATGTGGTTGAGTTTCCTGTCCGTATAATGTAGGAGTTGAGCCTTTCCACTGAGATTTTTTTTCCTTTTTATAAAAGTGTCATGGAGCAGTTAGTCTAAGAGGCATGCCCAAGGTATGGATCCTTCAGCCAGCCCAAAGGTCCAAGGGTGGTACTCTGTGGTGAGCCAGATGTCCTGGGGCTTCAGAGGGAGAGGTTATGGTAAGAAATGACAGACTGGAAGAATGGAGGGAGTGGAGAGAAAGGTGGATTTGAAAGGGCAAGTTCCATGTCCTCAGTTACTGGGGTTTTTTCCTTTTAGGCAGTGAATTTATGGTTTCAGATACCCAAAAGGGAGCTTCTGCATGGGTTCCTAAGAAGCCTATGTAACCAAGACAGATGTTATTCAATAATAACTATTGCAATATGGAAGAGAGTCCAGTATAAGCTGAGCCAACTTCAACTAGTACAGAGGTGACTGCATGTTTTAAAGGGAGGATGAGGAAATGAGGGGGGAAATCCAGGAAAGTGAAAATGAACAAAGGGAAGGAAGGAGGGTTGGTCTATGTGACTAGGCCATCTGGATTTGATAACAGGTGTTTATTGAAGTTGGACTCTCACCCCCCTGTAGAGACTGAGAGACAGGGACCCTATCTCTGAGTGTTGGCTGGGACAAAAAGTGAATTCTTTTGGTAATCTTGAGCTTTCCAGGGAAGAACGTAAGGGGACTGGGTCATCCCAGGGACACAGCCATGATTTGTTAGAAACCATGCTAGAGTTTGTTCATGTCTCTTAGTATGGGCAGTGAACAAAATTGTGCTGAGAGTTTGCAGTCCTTATAGACCAAGGTTGAGGTCTAGTTTAGAGTTGGGTTCAGATGTGTGTGAGTTTGATCAAGGAGGGAATTTTTGTATGTCTTTCTTTTTCAAAGAAAGAAGAGACGTTCTGAACAATTTAAGTCTATTTTTTGTTTGGTTGCCTTTTTAGTCATTAAGTACCAGCTGAACCATTGGTTGAGACTTTGTAGTAGAGGATATTTGCTGGGTGGTATGAACAATAGGCATTTAATGAGGTTTTAACCTATGAAAAACAAAAAGAAAAACAAAGATTAATGGGTGGATCAGACTATAAATCCAGTTCCTGGGTCCAGAGTACAACCAGTCAAAAATATTTCTAGATGTTGGGCTTAAAGCATCTTTAGGTGCTAGAGTGGGGCACAATCCAATGGATTTCCCAGTTGCAGTTTGAACGTTTTGGTGTTGGCATAGACACCAGTGTCACAGTCCGTGGTTATTTCCTGGAGCAGATCATGGGAGATGAAGGAATTCCAGTGGACTTCTTGAGTGGTCCACACAGCAGCAGCTCCAGGCATAAAGGTTGTCCATACGTGACCTGTTGTGGCAATGTGTCCTTTGAAGTTTATATCGAATAGTCCAATTTCAGCTTTCAGGCTTCATCAGATCCTGGGGAAGCGGGCAGCTATAACACAACCTGTAGTCCCAATCAGGATCTGGGAAGTTAGGTTTTAGTTCTCAGTGATGCCAAGTTAGGATAGTAGGGGAAAAACTGGAAATGTTAATTTGGAGAGTTCTAACCAGATATTGAAGGAAACTAGAAGAAATGAGAATTTGGTAAGGAATGATAAAATGCGTAAGATAGCAGGATCCAGTCCAATTTACAGGTAGATAATAAAGCCACAAAGACAGTGAACAGGGCTTTCCTGGTGGCGCAGTGGTTGAGAGTCCGCCTGCCGATGCAGGGGACTCGGGTTCGTGCCCCGGTCCGGGAAGATCCCACATGCCATGGAGCAGTTAGGCCCGTGAGCCATGGCCGCTGAGCCTGCGCATCCGGAGCCTGTGTGCCACAACGGGAGAGGCCACGACAGTGAGAGGCCTGCGTAGCACAAAAAAAAAAAAAAAAAAGACAGTGAACAGGACTAGAATCTGATATTCACAAGGTGTGCTATAGCTTTTTATTTGAAACAAAATTTCTCTCTACAGTCACCCCCTTTTTGATTACAGCTAAGGTAAGATTATTCTGTTTACAAAATAAGACTGGACTTATTAGATTAAGCCTGATTGTTTACATAAGTACAGAAAAAATGGTGGTTGACTATATAAATCTTTAAAAGTTTACTTAGTTGGACTTTTTTATAAGGAATCTCAAATTTCACTTTTAAAAACCTCTTGAGAGTAGGAAGCCAAGCCAAGGCCTTGCCATCAGGCTTCATCTGCAGTACCTATAGACTTAGGTAATTGCCTTCTTCTTGAGATCCACAAAATAGCCTGAGATTCTTAGGCCTACCAGGAAGGGACTTTCCTTACTCACCTGTAAGTCTGGGAACACTGCAAGCCAGGAACTAGGCCAATTTTTCCAAGAGAGCTTTGTAATTATTAGCTTTATAAAGTCAGCATTAGTCCCTTAAAACTGCCTGGTCACGTCTAATTCTATACATCATTTTACAGTCAGATATTCCAGCCAAGGCTTGGTTATATAAAAAATTTTCCCAATTATGTCCTAGTACAAGGAGGACATTCTTATTGAAACTATGCAAATAGCAATATTGTGATAAAAATAAGAATAGTTAATGAGTTTTTTAAATTGGGGAGCTATTAAGCAGGGAGAGAAAGATAAATGTTTCATTTCTGTTTACAAAAGAACAATTTTCTAGATTGATATGAGCTTTTGATAGATTAAGAGAAAAGGGAAAGGGGTTTCTTACATCCAGAAAATAGAACGTTAAAGAACCAGCAATGTTCCAAATAAATATAAATGACCTATAATCATCCATTTGTTCACTCAGTTCCATGTAATTAATTAACTTTTGTTTTGTTGATCGTGGGCTATCAGTTTTATGGATCCATCAGCTTCTCCATCTTAGAAATCCTCCCCAATTCCAGTGGTATGATCTCAAAGTTATTTAAGTAATGCCAGCAGAAGCCTACACCTGAGTTGAGTACCTGGCATAGTCCTTTTCCATGGGTCTCTGAGTTCCTTCCTTCCTTCCTTTCTTACTCCCTCCCTTCCTTCCTTCCTTCCTTTCTCTCTCTCTCTCTTTCTCTCTCTCTCGCTCTTTCTTTTTTTTCTGTTGAAAACGAACACTCTTGCTTGTAACTAATTGAAAACAGTTTCACAGTAAAGAAATAAATATCTGAGGATGTAAAATGTAAAAAGACTTTAAAAGTCTGTGTTTAAAAATCTCATGAAAGTTTATTATAAAAAATGTAATTGACAAGGAAATTTGGCTGTTTCTGTGACATACAACATTTTAAAATAGTAATTGGAATTATGACAGATAATATTACATTGTTGCTTAGTATTAGGCAAAGGAGCACTAGGACATTTCATAGACAGCAAGAACATTGACAAATTTCTAGGAATTTTATACAGTCAAAATATTTATATTAATAACATTTTACCCGTACAAATATAACCTAGGGAAGGTTAAGCATCTTTTCTTGACAATGCTTCTTATGTGATTTAATAAATCAAATGAACCTAATTAGTCTTAATATCTCTCTTTTTAGCTGGTGAAAGAACAAACCCTTTGTGATTTTCCAGGGGGCCTCTGGGAAATCTCAAAGTCAGTCTGAGATCCAGAATATTTTATTTAGAATTTGACTTTGGGAAAACAAAGTTGTCAAAAATGTCAAAAGGTTTGAACACTTGGATAAATAGGATAAGTCACTGTGAAACAATGTGAAGCTACCTATTTAAAGTAACAACAGAGTACTTCAAAAGAAAATATAAGCAGTAACATGATTAAAAGAAAAAACAAAACTTTTGTTCTTTCAAAACTGAGAAAACTTTGGCTCTCTCAAATAATCAAGTACATGATAAAGCCAACACCAGAAATAATGTTAAGGCACAGAATCTTTGTTTCCTAGGCAGATTACTTAAAAGGCAAAAAAACTTTTTACAATCTCGTAAGAGCAGACCAATAATTAAAGAAAACTTTGTCATTTTAATAGAGGAAAACCAAACTCTAGCTTTGTATCAGTAATGATACTAAAGATCATTTTTAAAAGCCCTGTAAATAAATCCATCCAATCTTAGCCAGCTTGGACCACGAGAGATGAGATTCCTTTTTCACAATCCTTCTAAAACTTTCCCTATCTATTCAGGTTTTATCCTACACTTTCCTCTTTCTCATTCTGGAACAATCAGTCATTTTATTTTAGGACAAAATTATTCTTTTTTACTGAACAAAACATATCCTAGAGGAGACCTTCAAGATGGTGGAGGAGTAAGACATGGAGATCACCTTCCTCCCCACAAATACATCAAAAATACATCTACATGTGGAACAACACCTACAGAACACCTACTGAACACTGGCAGAAGACCTCAGATTCCCCAAAAGGCAAGAAAATCCCCACATACCTGGGTAGGGCAAAAGAAAAAAGAAAAAAAGGAGACAAAAGAGTAGGGATGGGAGGGAGCTGTGAAGGAAAAGAAGTTTTCACACACTAGGAAGCCTCTTCACTGGCAGGGACAGTGCGGGGAGGAGCTTCGGAGCTACAGAGGAGAGTGCAGCACAGGGGTGCGGAGGGCAAAGCGGAGAGATTCCCGCACAGAGGATTGGTGCTGACCAGCACTCACCAGCCTGAGACGCTTGTCTGCTCACGTGCTGGGGCGGGTGGGGGCAGGGAGCTGAGGCTCGGGAGTTGGAGGACAGACCCCAGGGAGAGGACTGGGGTTGGCTGTGTGAAGACAGTCTGAAGGGGGCTAGTGCACCACAGCTAGCTGGGAGGGAGTCCGGGAAAATGTCTGGACCTGCTGGAGAGGCAAGAGAACATTTTCTCGGGGTGCACAAGGAGAGGGGCTTCCCACTCTGTGTGCCCACAGACAACAGAGCACCGCCTAAGCAAACTCCAGAGACAGGTGCAAGCTGCAGCTATCATCTTGGACCCCAAAGACAGGCATGGACCGCTACTGCTGCTGCCTCTGCCACCAAGGATCCTGAGTGCAATTGCAGGTCACTACCCACACCTTCCCAGGAGCCTGTGCAGCCCACCACTGCCGAGGGTCCCATGATCAGGGCCAACACGTGGAGAACACACAGGGCGCCTCAGGCTGTTGCAACATCACGCCAGCCTCTGCCACCGCAGGCATGCCCCACATTCCAGCTGTGACTACTGTGCCCCTCCCTCTCCCTGGCCTGAGTGAGCAAGAGAGCCCTAATCAGCTGCTGCTTTAACTCCCTCCTGTCTGGGCAGGGGACAGATGCCTGAGGGCAGCCTATATGCAGAGGTGGGGCCAAAACCAAAGCTGAACCCCAGAAGCTGTGTGAACAAAGAGAAATAGAAATTTCTCCATGCAGCCTCAGGAACAGTGGACTAAATCCCTGCAATCAGCTTGATAAACCATGCATCTGTGGAATACCTGAATAGACAACGAGTGTTCCCAAAATTGAGGCTGTGGACTTTGGGAGCAACTATGGACTTGGGGTTTGCTTTCTGCGTTTGATTTGTCTTTGACATTATATTTATCTTAGTTTAGTTTTTAGTGATTGTTTTCATTTGTGCGTTTGTTTATTGGTTTTGTTGCTCTCTTCCTTTTCTTTTTCTCTTTCTGTGAGTGTTTGTGTGTATGTTTCTTTGTGTGATTTTGTCTGTTTAGTTTTGCATTTACCATTTGTTATGGGGTTCTGTCTGTTCTTTTTTTTTTCTTCCTTTTCTTCTGAGCCATGCAGCTGGCAGGGTCTTGGTGCTCAGGCCGGGTGTCAGACCTGAGCCTCCAAGGTGGAAGAGCTGAATCCAGGATGCTGGACCACCAGAGACCTCCTGGCCCCATGTAATATTAATCAGTGAGAGCCCTCCCAGAGATCTCTGCCTCAACACTAAGACCCAGCTGCACCCAATGGCAAGCAAGCTCCAGTGCTGGATGCCCCATGCCAAACAACTAGCAAGACAGGAACACAAACCCACCCATTAGCAAAGAGTCTGCCTAAAGTCATACTAAGTTCACAAACACCCCCATATATACCACTGGACATGGCCTTGCCCACCAGAGGAAAAAGATCCACCCCACCCACCAGAACACAGGCAACAGACCCCCCCACCAGGAAGCCTACACAAGCCACTGGACCAACCTTACCCACTGAGGGCAGACACCAGAAATAAGAGGAAATATGAATCTGCAGCCTGTGCAAAAGAAACCCCAAACACAGTAAGTTAAGCAAAATGGGAAGACAGAGAAATATGCAGTAGATGAAGGAGCAAGGTAAAAACCCATGAGACCAAACAAATGAAGAGGAAATAGTCAGTCTACCTGAAAAAGAATTCAGAGTAATGATAGTAAAGATGATCCAAAATCTCAGAAACAGAATGGAGAATATACAAGAAACATTTAACAAGGACCCAGAAGAACTAATGAGCTAACGAACAATGATGAAAAACACAATAAATGAAATGAAGAATACTGTAGAAGGAATCAATAGAGAAAAACTGAGGGAGAAGAACGGATAAATGACCTGGAAGATAGAATAGTGGAAATAACTGTCACAGAGCAGAATAAAGAAAAAAGAATGAAAAGAATTGAGGATAGTCTCAGAGACCTCTGGGACAACATTAAACACACCAACATTCAAATTATAGGGGTCCCAGAAGAAGAAGAGAAAAAGAAAGGGTCTGAGAAAATATTTGAAGAGATTATAG
>NC_041215.1:13149484-13153490 GCF_002837175.3 Physeter macrocephalus | reverse complement strand
AATTCCAGGAAGAACAGAGAGTCACCTTAAAGGATAAATCCAAGCAGAAACATCATGACACAATTTAATCAAACTGTGAAAAATTAAATACAAAGAAAAAATATTAAAAGCAGCAATGGAAAAGCAACAAATAACATACAAGGGAATCCCCATAAGGTTAACAGCTGATCTTTCAGCAGAAACTCTGCAAGCCAGAAGGGAGTGGAAGGACATATTTAAAGTGATGAAAGGGAAGAACCTACAACCAAGATTACTCTACCCAGCAAGGATCTCATTCAGATTTGACAGAGAAATTAAAACATTTACAGACAAGCAAAAGTTAAGAGAATTTAGCAATACCAAACCAGCTTTACAACAAATGCTTAAGGAACTTCTCTAAGTGGGAAACATAAGAGAAGGAAAACACCTACAATAACAAACCCAAAACAATTAAGAAAATGGTAATAGGAACATACATATCAATAATTACCTTAAATATAAATGGTTTAAATGCCCAAACCAAAAGACATAGACTGGCTGAATGGATACAAAAACAAGACCTTATATATGCTGTCTACTAGAGACCACTTCAGACCTAGGGACACATACAGATTGAAAGTGAGGGGATAGAAATAGATATTCCATGCAAATGGAAATCAAAAGAAAGCCAGAGTAGCAATACTCATATCATATGAAATACTCTTTAAAATAAAGCCTATTACACGAGACAAAGAGGACACTACATAATGATCAAGGGTTCAATCCAAGCAGGAGACATAACAATTGTAAATATTTATGCACCCAACATAGGAGCACCTCAGTACATAAGGCAAATGTTAACAGCCATAAAAGGGGAAATCGACAGTAACACAATAATAGTGGGGGACTTTATCACCCCACTTTCACCAATGGACAGATCATCCAAAATGAAAACAAATAAGGAAACACAAGCTGTAAATAACACATTAGATCAGATGGATTTCATTGATATTTATAGGACATTCCATCCAAAAACAACAGAATACACTTTCTTCTCAAGGGCACATGTACATTCTCCAGGATAGATCATATCTTGGGTCACAAATCAAGCCTTGGTAAACTTAAGAAAATTGAAATCATATCTTTTCTGACCACAACAGTAAGAGACTAGATATCAATTACAGGAAAAAAAAACTGTAAAAATACAAACACATGGAGACTAAACAATACACTACTAAATAACCAAGAGATCACTGAAGAAATCAAAGGGGAAATCAAAAAATACCTAAAAACAGATGACAATAAATGCACAATGACCCAAATCCTATGGGATGCAGCAAGAGCAGTTCTAAGAGGGAAGTTTATAGCAATACCATATGAAATACTCTTTAAAATAAAGCCTATTACACGAGACAAAGAGGACACTACATAATGATCAAGGGTTCAATCCAAGCAGGAGACATAACAATTGTAAATATTTATGCACCCAACATAGGAGCACCTCAGTACATAAGGCAAATGTTAACAGCCATAAAAGGGGAAATCGACAGTAACACAATAATAGTGGGGGACTTTATCACCCCACTTTCACCAATGGACAGATCATCCAAAATGAAAACAAATAAGGAAACACAAGCTGTAAATAACACATTAGATCAGATGGATTTCATTGATATTTATAGGACATTCCATCCAAAAACAACAGAATACACTTTCTTCTCAAGGGCACATGTACATTCTCCAGGATAGATCATATCTTGGGTCACAAATCAAGCCTTGGTAAACTTAAGAAAATTGAAATCATATCTTTTCTGACCACAACAGTAAGAGACTAGATATCAATTACAGGAAAAAAAACTGTAAAAATACAAACACATGGAGACTAAACAATACACTACTAAATAACCAAGAGATCACTGAAGAAATCAAAGGGGAAATCAAAAAATACCTAAAAACAGATGACAATGAAAACACGATGACCCAAAACCTATGGGATGCAGTAAAAGCAGTTCTAAGAGGGAAGTTTATAGCAATACAATCCTACCTTAAGAAACAAGATAAATCTCGGGCTTCCCTGGTGGCGCTGTGGTTGAGAGTCCGCCTGCCGATGCTAGGGACATGGGTTTGTGCCTCGGTCCAGGAAGATCCCACATGCCGCGGAGACGCTAGGCCCATGAGCCATGGCCACTGAGCCTGCGCGCCCGGAGCTTGTGCTCCACAACGGGAGAGGCCACAACAGTGGGAGGCCCACGTACCGCAAAAAAAAAAAAAAAAAAAAAAGAAACAAGATAAATCTCAAATAAAAAGCCTAACCTTACACATAAAGCAATTAGAGAAAGAAGAACAAAAAACCCCAAGGTTAGCAGAAGGAAAGAAATCATAAAGATCAGATCAGAAATAAATGAAAAAGAAATGAAGGAAACAATGACAAATATCAATGAAACTAAAAGCTTGTTCTTTGAGAAGATAAACAAAATTGATAAACAATTATCCAGACTCATCAAGAAAAAAAGGGAGAAGACTCAAATCAACAGAATTAGAAATGAAAAAGGAGAAGTAACAACTGACACTGCAGAAATACAAAGCATCATGAGAGACTACTACAAGCAGCTATGTGCCAATAGAATGGATACCCTGGAAGAAATGGAAAAATTCTTAGAAAAGTACAACCTCCCAAGGCTGAACCAGGAAGAAATAGAAAATATGAACAGACCAATCACAAGCACTGAAATTGAAACTGTAATTAAAAATCTTCCAACAAACAAAAGCCCAGGACCAGATGGCTTCACAGGTGAATTCCATCAAACATTTAGAGAAGAGCTAACACCTATTTTTCTCAAACTCTTCCAAAATATAGTAGAGGGAGCAACACTCCCAAACTCATTCTATGAGGCCACCATCTCCCTGATACCAAAATCAAAGAGGTCACAAAAAAAGAAAACTACAGGCCAATATCACTGATGAACATAGATGCAAAAATCCTCAACAAAATACTTGCAAACAGAATCCAATGGCACATTAAAAGGATCATACACGATGATCAAGTGGGGTTTATCCCAGGTATGTAAGGATTCTTCAATATATGCAAATCAATCAATGTGATACACCATATTAACAAACTGAAGGATAAAAACCATACGATAATCTAGATAGATGCAGAAAATTTTTTGACAAAAGTCAACACCCATTTATGAAAAAAACTCTCCAGAAAGTGGGCATAAAGGGAACCTACCTCAACATAATAAAGGCCATATATGACAAACCCACAGCCAACATTATTCTCAATGGTGAAAAACTGAAACCATTTCCTTTAAGATCAGGAACAAGACAAGGGTGTCCACTCTCACCACTATTATTCAACATAGTTTTGGAAGTTTTAGCCATGGCAATCAGAGAAGAAAAAGAAATAAATGGAATCCAAATTGGAAAAGAAGAAGTAGAACGGTTAATCTCTGCAGATGACATGATACTATATATAGAGAATGCTAAAAATGCCACCAGAAAATTACTAGAGCTAATCAATGAATTTGGTAAAATTGCAGGATACAAAATTAATGCTCAGAAATCTCTTTCATTCCTATACACTGATGATGAAAAATCTGACCTGTCAAACTACCAATGGCATTCTTCACAGAACTAGAATAAAAAATTTTACAATTTGTATGGAAACACAAAAGACTTTGAATAGCCAAAGCAATCTTGAGAAAGAAAAATGGAGCTGGAGGAATCAGGCTCCCTGACTTCAGACTATACTGAAAAGCAACAGTAATGAAAACAGTATGGTACTGGCCCAAAAACAGAAATATAGATAGAAAACCCAGAGATAAACCCACACACATGTGGTCCCCTTATCTTTGACAAAGGAGGCAAGAATATACAGTGGAGAAAAGACAGCCTCTTCAATAAGTGGTGCTGGGAAAACTGGACAGCTACATGTAAAAGAATGAAATTAGAACACTCCTTAACACCATCTACAAAAATAAACTCAAAATGGATTAAAGACCTAAATGTAAGGCCAGACACTATCAAACTCTTAGAGGAAAACATA
>NC_041215.1:13141076-13149277 GCF_002837175.3 Physeter macrocephalus | reverse complement strand
AAAAGACAACCCTCAGAATGGGAGAAAATATTTGCAAATGAAGCAACTGACAAAGGATCAGTCTCCAAAATATGCAAGCAGCTCATGCAGCTCAATATCAAAAAACAAACAATCCAATCCAAAAATGGGCACAAGACCCAAATAGACATTTCTCCAAAGAAGATATACAGATTGCCAACAAACACAGGAAAGAATGCTCAGCATCACTAATCATTAGAGAAAGGCAAATCAAAACCACAATGAGGTATCATCTCACCCCAGTCAGAATGGCCATCATCCAAAAATCTACAAACAATAAATGCTGAACAGAGTGTGGAGAAAAGGGAACCCTCCTGCACTGTTGGTGGGAATGTAAATTGATAGAGCCACTATGAAGAACAGTATGGAGGTTCCTTAAAAGTCTAAAAGTAGAACTACCACATGACCCAGCAATTCCCCTACTGGCATATACCTTGAGAAAACCATAATTCAGAAAGAGACATGTACCACAATATTCATTGCAGTACTATTTACAATAGTCAGGACATGGAAGCAACCTAAGTGTCCACTGACAGATGAATGGATGAAGAAGATGTGGCCTATATACACAATGGAATATTACTCAGCCATAAAAAAAATGAAATTGAGTTATTTGTAGTGAGGTGGATAGGGAAGAGTAAGCTGGGACGAAGTGAGAGAGTAGCATTGACATATATACACTACCAAATGTAAAATAGATAGTTGGAAGCAGCTGCATAGCACAGGGAGATCAGTTTGGTGCTTTGTTATTGCCTAGAGGGGTGGGATAGGGTGAGTGGGAGGGAGGCTCAATAGGGAGGGGGTATATGGATATATGTATACATATAAATGATTCACTTTTTTATACAGCAGAAACTAACACAATATTGTAAAGCAATTATACTCCAATAAAGGTGTAAAAAAAAAAACCAAAAAAGCCCCCCAAAAAACATGTCCTACATTCCTTGCATACATTTCATGTAAAATATTTTTCCTTCATGCTTATTGTTTCTAGTAGTTTTATTTACATATATTGATTACACTTTTTAATCATTATAGAGAAAACTAGGAAGTAGACAGTTGTAAACTGTCATATATCAGCATTCTGCAGCAGACCAGCAAATTTTATAAATATAACATACAATTTTTATATGTTTATGTTTCCTTGTGGAACAATTTTTTTAGTGTGGCAAAAAAGAACATGTTTATTAACAGACACAGATTATCGTTAGCCTTTCTGTACCATATAAAATTAAGAAACCAAAAGTAGGGCTTCCCAGGTGGCACAGTGGTTGAGAATCCGCCTGCCAATGCAGGGGACATGGGTTCGATCCCTGGTCCGGGAAGATCCCACATGCCGTGGAGCAACTAAGCTCGTGTGCCACAACTACTGAGCCTGTGCTCTAGAGCCCGTGAGCCACAACTACTGAGCCTGCGTGCTGCAACTACTGAAGCCTGCGTGCCTAGAGCCCGTGCTCCACAATGAGAGAAGCCACTGCAATGAGAAGCCCGTGCACCGCAACGAAGAGTAGCCCCCGCTCGCCGCAACTAGAGAAAGCCTGTGTGCAGCAGCAAAGACCCAATGCAGCCAAAAATAATTAATTAATTAATTTAAAAAAAAAAAGCCAAAAGTATATAAACTTAAACTTATGCCTAATAATGAATGTTTCAGTATTTTATCTTACTTAGACGTGATCTATATATTTAGTGAATATCTATTACTTAAGTTGGCATAATTCTAAGGCTGAAAGTTACAAAAGAGATTTTGGAAACTACTTTTAAGTAAATACATTATAAAATGTAATTATTGTTGAAATAAAGTTTGTCAGAATAATGACTCAATTTGATTAAAATTAAATTTATAGTTTTTATAATCTTATACATCTAGTAAATATAATATTAGCTTTTTGATTAGTAAACTCAAGTAGAATAAAAATGTATGACTATTACATTTAATTCTAACAATTATGAAGACATGTCTTTTTAAAAATTAAACCTACAATATCAAACTGGTCTTATTTATCAAAGATTTACCTAAATCAAGTGAACTTGAGAAATATTTCTGTATTTTGGGGAGTTTTAGGAATATTTAATTTCTATAATCACATTTTTATCTAAGCCAACTCAAATAGAATTTCTTTGGGGGCTTATATATGTGAATTTGGTAATACCATCTGCAGGTAGGAAAATATCACATAACATACATGCATAAACATACAGACAGATATAAATAGAAATCTTATGGCTTTCATTCTGAAATTTTAGCTATGAGTCAGGCATAAATATGAAACAAAACTCACTAGTCTATGTCAGATTTGGTCCTCATCTCTGCCCACTTTATATTTTTATCAGAATTGTGTTTCTGGTAGATGGAACAAGTTAAAGTTACCTGCTCAATATAGGTACTAAAACATTTCATCATATTTCTTGGGGGAGACTTTTAAGATTTTCTTTTGCCCTGATGTATAATCTCACAGGGGCTAAATTTGGAGTGAGGGACAGAGGAGACAGTAATGGCAATCCGGGTATTTCCAAATCCTGTATGAGTGGATAAAATATCTGGTCTGTTTCCCATTAGCTCTTTTTACGTTTTCAGCCTCAGGTGGCTGCTTTTTGGGTCCCTTGATCCCTTGAGAACCTCCGATGGGAGAGCAGATGATCCCTTGAGAACCTCCAAAGGGAGAGCAGGGGGCCTAAAATTTGAGTGACCTCAGGAAAATTAGAGGCTGGAGTGGGAAGGGAAGGTCTAGTGGGTGAACAGAGGCATACAGGAGATAGGGGTTTGAGGGGACACTTAGCAAAAGATTTAAGGGAGCTGAAGGGAAAACTTAAGGTGATAAAGGATGGAGGAGCAGAGGAGATGGGAAAGGATACATCTCAGATGAGATAGTTTGGGGGAAATATTAAGTTTCCCAGAGAAGCCTCTGAAATTCCAAATTATCTTTAGTAAAGTCAGCCCACAGGAAAGGATGTGAACAGAATGAATGTCACTGTGGTGAAACATATTGGCTGCAAGGGTTTGAAAAGGGGGGAATTTCAGTTGGCTGAAAATCTCCCATGTTCTTTTTTTTTTAATTTATTTTTGGCTGGGTGGGTCTTCATTTCTGCGTGTGGGCTTTCTCTAGTTGCGGTGAGCAGGGGCTGCTCTTTGTTGCCGTGTAAGGGCTTCTCATTGCGGTGGCTCCTCTTGTTGTGGAGCACAGCCTCTAGGCATGTGGCCTTCAGTAGTTGTGGTATTCAGTAGGGCTCGGTAGTTGTGGCTCGTGGGCTCTAGAGTGCAGGCTCAGTAGTTGTGATGCATGTTCCGCGGCATGTGGGATCTTCCTGGACCAGGGCTCAAACCCGTGTGCCCTGCATTGGCAGGTGGTTTCCTAGCCACTGTGCCACCAGGGAAGTCCTCTCCCATGTTCTTAACTAATGGTAGTTTGCAAACAAAGAAGGCTGCCTTTAACCCAGGCTTCCTGTCTTATGAACAGAGAATTATGGGACCCTAACCCAGCCTCTGTTTGCCTGGGATTCTAACTCAGCTTGTATAGTATATTCAGAATCTTAAGAGTCAAAATTTATCATTATCAGCTTCGACAGACTTTTTTTTTTGAGCACTGGATCAGGAGTCAGACTCACTGATGGATTCTTTATCAGTAAGTCAGAGTGAAGACAGAGGCTTCAGAGTTGTGCAGCTGGGGTCCTGAGTGAGTAATACTTTATTGCAATAGGAAAACGGAGCTCAACTCTGACTTACGCAGAGGTGACTGGCTGTTTGAAAGGGAGGATGAGGGAGTAGGGAGGGGGTAAACAGGGCCTCAAGTAGAGTCAGAAAAATGGAAATTTACAAGAAGAGTCACTTGTGGAAGCTGGCTCCTACCCTCCTACAGAGACTAGGAGACAGGGATCCTATCTTCAAATGTCGACTGATACAAACAGTAAACTCTTTTGTCAGCCTTGAATTTTCCCAGGCAGGAACTTTAAAGGGGGCTGGGTCATCCCAGGGACACAGCCTTGAGTTGTTAGAAATGATGCTAGAGTTTGTTCAAGTCTCTTAGGTTGGGTGGTAGATGAAATCATTTGTGCTTGGGAGACTACAAGGTTGAGGAGTAGTCAAGAATAGAGCTCAGAAGAACCTGAATTTGGTCAAGGAGTCTTTGCCTAAACCTCATGAATAAGTGAAAAAGTTAACGTTCATGTAAAGTGGTAGTCAGACTAGGAATATGAGTGCTAATGAACATCTTGCCCCCAAAATGCCAACCACCATATTGCTTTTCAGAATAAACATGAATAGCAAAACAAAGCAGCCATAGACAGGACTGCAGGCTCCAGGGGCTGTTAGTCAAACTCAGGATGGGGTCAGGCTCAAACCACTGCAGACCTAGGCTAGTGGAGGCTCTCGGGACCTTGTCTCCTGGGGCAGCCTTCTGAGCTTTCCCATGTTAGGACAGTGATGGGGATCGGGTCTTAGGGCACAGATCAGGAGCCAGACCCATGCACTGTGCCTAGGGATGGAGGTGTGGATCCTGAGGAGCCTCAGGAGAGGGGGCAGGGCTGGTGTTGGAGGATGGACTGAGTCCAGCGGGCCAGAGGGAGCAGAGGGTCTAGGAGCATTTGGTGAGTGACAGAGGTGAGGGCTGGTTCTCTGTGTGTCCCGAAGGGGTAGGAAATATGAAACCAAGAACTGAGAGGAGTATGGCGTAGGCTCAGCGGCCATGGCTCACGGGCCCAGCCGCTCCGCGGCATGTGGGATCTTCCCGGACCGGGCCACGAACCCGTGTCCCCCGCATCGGCAGGCGGACCCTTAACCACTGCGCCACCAGGGAAGCCCTATTCTCTTTTTATATGGCCAATAAACTAACTAACTTTTATGTGTGAGTCACTCACACATAAAACCTGACTTCACATCCCAGATTTGGTTGGAACTAAGTTCCTTTGCATTTTTAAAAACTTAATTTTATCAAAGTAATGCAGGCTCATGTTTAAAGAGCAAAATTGGACAAAAAACATAATAAAAAAACAATAGTCCTTTAACCTCCCTCCCTGCTTCATCTCTTCCCTAATCATCCGAGTTTTGTTGCCAGAGGGAGAACTTTGTGGCTTTTGGGTTTGGTTTTTCTGTAATGACTTCCTGAAGTCTAAATTATGTGTTAATACCACCAGTCCCTGTCTATTGACTCTGCTCGGAGGGATCAGGATTAAGTCGTTTACACTACCTTCTACCTCCTCACCCCACTTCCCACGGGACTATTACAGTTTCATTTCCTCCCATACACACATTTACATTTTTGAACAATAATCTTTCAACCAAGAAAGTAAAAGAAGATCTTCAGAAATGAAGGAAATCAGAGAAATTACGCTATCGAAGGACATTTATGGAAATAAAATACTGGAGGATATTTCAAGCAAGATGAAGCCAAGGAAAGATAAAGTAGATGAGACATGTAACACAAGAAACAGTGACGTGCAATAAAATTGGCAAAAGTTGTGGTTGTTACTGTAATTGCTGCTAATGCACTCATGATTTTTAAATGTAATTTTTAGAAAATAGTTCCTAAAATAGAAGAAGGGAAAACTGTATTTGAAAGCATCTGAAACAAAACTTCCAGATTATTTCAATCAAACCTGGGAGTTTGGAGGGGGCTGAGTAGAAAGGAAGAGAAGAGAGGTAAAGCATGCCCAATATTTTGTCTCATTCAGAAGTAACCAGCACTTCTAGACACTGAGGAAAAAAATACAGGCTTATACATTTTTAAGAGTAGTTACAAATAGAAATAGATTCTAGAACTTTGAAACCACTAGAGGGGGCACAAAGAAAGAAAACTGTATGATCCAACCAGTCAGGAAAGAAAATACACAAGAAGAAAGCATGTTTCATAGGAACATAAGGTAAAGGGACAAGAATAAGTCAAAGCAAATCAGTAGCCACAATAAATGTGACAAATTAAGTTATCCTATTAAAATACAGAGACTTCATCTTGTGGTAGATACATTGCCATTGTTTGTGTTCTAACTTTGTTTATGGTATCTTTCATCTTAGAGTGATATAAAATTTTAATGTAGATAAATATGTTAATAATTTATTTTATAGTTTCTGGGGTCTGTTTCATGTTTTGAATATAAATATGATTTTAAAGGCATAAATATTTAAATAGAAAGAAAAATTTATTTCTTGCAAATGATAAAGTTGTCTACCTAGAAAACCCAAGAGAATCCACTGAAAAATTATTTGAACTGATGAGAGAGCTTTAAAAGGTGGTCAGGTGCAAGACATAAACAAGAAGACAATGATTTTTCCCCATACACTAATAATAAGGAATAAAAACACTTTTTAAAATCCCTTTCATGATAGCCACACGATCTATGAAATAAAATCTAGGAGAAAAAATTTTAACAATGAGCCTGAAGAAGCAAACGAAAAGACTATACTGAAGGACAAAAAGTGGACAATATTCTTGGATGGAAAATTAACATATAATAAAGATGTCAGTCATTCTAACCCAAATCCGAGGATGTTTATTTTGAAAAATAGAGAAGACGATTCTGAAGTTCATATGGAGAAGCAAATATGTAAAAATACTTCAGACACTTTAAAAAAGGAAGCAAAATCAGAAGTGAGATGCCCTTCAAATACCAAAATGTTACTAAACAGTGTGTTTCTGATGTGGGAAGAGGTAAATAGGTAAACAGAACAGAACAGAGACTTTAGCAACAGACCCAATATTGTATGGAAATGTAGTAATTAATAAAGACGCCACTTCAATCATGGGAAAAACTGTGGTTTTTCTCTAACAAGTGATATGACATTTACTTTCCACTGGAAATTTTATATTCCCTCACCACACACACACACACACACACACGCACACACTCCTGACGAGCACCAGTGAAATAAAACCTATAGAATTATTAGAAGATACTAGAAATATTTGTATTGTGTTTATCATTTAAAATTATATCGATATTCAAAACATGAAACAGATCCCCGGAGCTATAAAATATTGGCATATTTATCTACATTAAAACTTTACACCTCTCTAAGATGAAAGATGCCGTAAGTAAAGTTAAAACCGAAACAATGGGTAAAATTATTCTAGTCAGTATCCAAAATATCTAAAGAACACCTACAAATTGATAAGAAAAGGTAAGCAATCCAGTATAAATGAGATAGAACAGACAACTCACAGCCCTGAAATACAAGTAGACCATAAACATGAACGAGAGATAGGAAAAGACACACTAAAATAAATTTAGCAAAATGCAAGAGATTTATGACTTCAGCATTTATTAAAAGTGTGTACAGAGATGGGTACCATTATACCCTGCTGCTAAAAGTGGCAATAGGTATAACATTTTTGGAGGGTAGTCATCAAAACCTTAAATGCATGTTCTCTGTTATCCAGAATTCCCCTTCTGTTCTAAGGAAATCATTACACAGATGCACAGAACACATTCCGTGCAGCTTTTTGTGTGTGTAATAATGAATTTCTGCCCATCAGAAGCCAAGACAGACAAGATAGAAAAGGTGCACAGAGCAACAAGAATGGGATGATGTGAAGCATCTCCCTTGCAGGCTTGAAAGCCAAGTCTGAACAGAGATAACTGTGTCCATGACCAGCTCTCGGCCTCACCTGGGGCAGATTCTCAGAACTGCACCCAGGCCGTAGGGTGTGCACCTCCCAAGGGATGTGGTGTCATGGAAACTCTGCCTTCCTATTACACTGGTGGAGTCACTCACGCACTTTGCAGCTTGAGTTCTGGATTGTGCAATGAGGGGCTTGGGAGAGGTGATCTCTAAGATATTCTGTCTCCTACATGCTGTGGAGGAACTTACTTCTAATTTTAGTCTCTTTGTTCCCTCCTCCATTTTCCTTCCTGGGGTCTGCTCAGGAGTTGGTGTGTTGTCCCAGCTGCGGGACAAACATTTTAGTAGTCACCGGAAGAGGTCAACTCTGAATGAGATCCCCCTTTTTTCCCCCGCCTCAGGCAGTTCTCAACAGGATCTGCATTCAGCTGGTGGCTTCTTTACAACCAATTTTCATTCTATATGGTTTTGTACATTGTAAGAGGATGCTTATCGGAAAGGAATTCCTCTGAGGCTGCAGTGCCCAATGCTGATGCCTTTGGGCAATACTTTTTTTTTTTTTTTTTTTTTTTTTTTTTTTGCGGTACGCGGGCCTCTCACTGCTGTGGCTTCTCCCGTTGCGGGGCACAGGCTC
>NC_041215.1:13102792-13140888 GCF_002837175.3 Physeter macrocephalus | reverse complement strand
TGGGATCTTCCCAGACCGGGGCACGAACCCATGTCCCCTGCATCGGCAGGCGGATTCTCAACCACTGCGCCACCAGCGAAGCCCCTGGGCAGTACTCTTCAAGTCACCGCAAAAATGCCTGCTGACCTTGGAGACTGGTGATTGGGCAGTGGAAGGGTGTGTGCAGCCCTTGCAGCCCTTTACACCTCCCAGGACCCAGCTAAAGATGAGCGCCTGCAGTTCAGAGAGCAGGTAGTGTGCTTCTCCCTCTCTCTCAATGCATGTGTGCACTTCACCGTCTGTGTGACAAAAGCGCAATGGTGGGTGCCCCGCCAGCTGACGGGCACAGGACTTTCAGTCTGAGTTTCTTGGAAAACAACAAAAGAAGGTATGTACTGAGGAAAGCTCAGGAGGCCACGCTTTGGGCTGGGGGAAGGTTGGTAAGAAATTAGCAAATCTTTCTGCCCCTGAGCAGTGCAGAGTAAAACCCATCTCCCTTAATGACCGTCTCCTCTTTTGTGTATCAACTTATGCGATTAGCTAGTATCCTTCATGAGAAGGAATCTCTGCTGGTACCCAAGAATATGCCAAGGGTCAAGGAGACTTGGCACTGAACACCAGGAGCCAGAATTGTAGATGAAAAGAAAATATAGTCACATAAAGACATTTGTAAATGTGGCCCCATTAGACATGTATACAAGTTCAAACTGTACGGGGCAACTTGAAGAGTGAGAAAGAGGAAGTGTGTGCACAGAGAGGGGTGGAGGAATTCATCCATGAAGACATTGGAAGAAGTTTTTAGCAGGAACTTGGGGAAAGAGATTGGCAGAGAGCAGAGGTGGGTAGGACGCCGGGTGTAAATGCGTGGGGCTGGAAGTGACCACCGTGGGTGCTTGACTCGTAAAGATTAGGGGCCAAGAATAAAAAGAAAGAAGGTTGGAAAAGCTAGAATGAGCACTGAGAGGTAGAGAGAGGGGTGATACAAATTTCTGCATGGACTCTGAAGATGAGGGAAAGCATTTTACATATTCTCAAACTCAGGAGAGAAGATGACTCCCTTCTCTCCCCCAAACCTGCATCTGTGCTCACAAGCTTATCTTAAGCTGCTCTTACCGCCATTTCTTTTGCTATTTTTTCTTAGCAGAAGAGAATGATTAATTCATATACTTGAGAGTTTGGCAGTACTTTTGGTTCCATCTCCCCATGTTATGTGTGAGAATGGCCTTTGTGCTTGGGGTGGTCTCCTGCTCTTACACCCCTGAATCCCCTCAGACAACCTCATGGTGAGGGCCGGTGTACCTCAAGGAGAATTGGCCTAAGTGACCCAGCGGAGTAGCTGTGAGTTCCCCACTGTCCAAGGGCAGGTGAGGGTCCTTCCCTTTTCACTTTCAGTTCTCCAGGAGTTCAGAGCTCACTCTCGTTTTGGATACAGGCATTTATGCATTTCTTGAGGCCTTGGACTGGAGGTACCCATATGCAGCTGGTGGGAAGGGGCACTGGGCCGTGTCGCTGCTGGAGGATGCACCCTGAGGTGTAGAAAGTGGCAGGTGGGGTCTCCCTCCCATATCCCAGCAGTGCTGTGTCTGGAAGTCACAGAAGTGAGCTCTGCCTGCTGCCTTTGCATTCTTGCTGTAACGTTCTCGCCTCTCCCCAGGTGGTGTGGAGGACCACAGGGGAAGGCCAATGAAAAGCTCAGGATGAACCTTTCCAGACAACCCCTCCACACAACCATCATTTTCTTCTCTAGCCTGAATCACTTCAGGTCCTTTGAACTTCGAAATGGCTCTTGACTGCCTAGAAGATCAATGTTTCACTTCCCTGTGTGGAATGAAGAGTCCTTTGTAATTTGGTCCCATCTATTTTTGTCCAGCCTTCCATTCCACTGAGGAGTTTCATAAATACTCGTGGCAAGCCCATAGCTTTTCCTGCCCCATACGTGCTAACCACTTCCCTCCACTCAGAGTTTCTGTCCCCCTCCCCTCGCCCCCATCTTTTCCCTGATCCTGATCTTTATTGTGTCAATTTTATGTTTAATCCGTCCCTGAGCACCCCTCTGTCTCCCCAGCCCCAGGGACCTGAGCCCACCATTTGAGCTCACCACTCAGCCCCATTTGCTGTCCTGGGATGTCTCTATGCGTGCATAAGCCTGGGATGCATGCACCAGCCTGCCTGAATATGGAGCATTACCTTCAAACTGGTGCCCCAAAGCTCACGGTTTTCACCTCCATCCACTAACCCAGAACCCTAGCACAGACTTGCACAGACCCCTCCCCAGACAGGCATTTCTGGGAGTCTTCCATGTGCTTGAGTAACCCCGTGTCACAGATCTGATTTGTCCCCTAGGAAGGATGTCAGTGTCGGGGTACAGCCAGGTGGCTGGCACCTTGGTCCACTGTGCTTCTCTCCCACTAATACCAAACTTGCACAGTGGCATATGGCAAAATGGGGTGAGGTGGGGTAGTCATTGCTTCTTATTTTTTGAGTTCCACTCCATTAGAGAAATCCCAGTACAACACCCCACTGTATTTCCAAGTTGTATGTGAACAGCTCTTGCAGGTTGTACTTATGGCAAAGTTACCGGGTTATTTTTCTTACTGTCCTTACCCTGCAGAGGAGGGTATAGCTGGTTAAGAGTTGAGCGCCAGACCTTTCCTAACCCTTAGTTAGTGGATATTCGTGTCCTGTCTCTGTATCTTTTGCTATGATGGTGAAGAGAGAGGGGCTAGCCAGGCATGGCCATCCTGCCTCCCTGGAGCCCCAGATATCCCAGGCAGCCAGCTGGAGCGTTATTTCCCTGCTCTGAGCCTCTGTAGTTTGCAGTCTCTACAAACCTCCCAGATACCTTTCCCCTCCTTCTAAGACCCTGGAGGGACATTTTCCATGGAAATTCAATTCATGGTTTTCCCTACACAGGCAGGATGTGACAGAGACTTCCTCGTTTTGTTCTATCTATCTTGGTTTTTATAGCAAAGGGCAGAGCAAGCAGCGTTGTATCTTAAGGTGGAAGGTGGGTGGGTAATTTTGTCAAAGATGAGCTGGTCTCCCTCGACTGAACTGCCAGCCCATGTCTAGGAGACCTTAGCATCTGGAATCTGGATACTTCACAATTGTCTCCCTTGCAGGAAAATTGAGATCACCAGGATTCATCTGCCATTTTGGACCCTTTGCTGCTACTTGCCAGGTATGTGCCTCATTCTCAATGCCTGTCTAAACCTCCACCTTTCAAAAATAGGAGGCAGAAATGAGGGCTTAGGAGAGAGTGCAAGATGGGTTGGCACCATCTTATCAGCTGAGTCTGGCAGCAGGATAGGGATGTCAGTGTGACCAAGGGGAGATGCCCATTTAGGCAGCTCCCCTTGAAGAGGAAGGATTCTGACACATCCCATTTCCCCCTCAAGCCATGTGAAGCCTCAAAGAGGGTCCCTCCTTGGGACAATTCATCTCCTGTAGAGACAAGGGGTGGAAACCCTCCTGTGGACCCATTGAAATAAAAACCAAAGCAAGCCAGCGAGCATTAATTGACAGCTTGTGAAAGGCAAAGCATTGCAGCAGGTGCTAGAAGGGGAGCGGGTGCAAGAGTGCAAAAGCCCTATGCCTGGGAGCTCGTAGCTTAGGATACGGAGAACGGGAGAAGGGCAAAGCACACACAGCCCAAGCTTACAAATTAGCAAAAGCAGAATATAATAATCTTTAAAGAGAGACTCAAGAGCTGAAGGACTGGAAATCAAGGGAACATAAATGTTGTTTAGGATTTGGGGATGCCGGAGGAGAAAACTGGAATGGGGTTGGAGTGAGGCCAGGGAAAAAATGAGAAGGAAAGAAGGAAGAGGAAAGATAGGCTTGGGTGGAAGGTAGCAGCATTTCAGCAGCATTTCTTTGGCATCGGTGTGCACGACCCTTATTCCTCCTTGCGTCTTCAGAGGCTCCCTGGAGAGCAGGGAGCATGTACCCCACCAGCAAAGCTTAGCTCCAGCCTGAGACCCCCCTTTCTGGCTGTCCTTCTCCTCACTGGGTCCTCTCTCTTCCCCACATATGCAACGTGGCCAGTCTCAACTTTCCCCAGCAAAACCTCCCCATTCTTTTTCTTTTCAGAAAAAGAATCTGAAATCCATTTACACTGTGATGCGAATAGCTGAAATCAGAAAGTGTTTCCCTTCAGAGGAGTAAGGATCAGAGACTTTCAACTGCAAAGGGAGGTTGGAAAAGGCAAACTTCAGGTAGCGAGTGGGGAGTAGGGTGCCCTTTCGATCAGGAAGGGGCCTTCAGCCCTTCTGAAGTCCCTTCAAGAATTTGCCAGACTGTCTCCCTCCTATTAAAGTCTTTAAAGTCAGGTCCTTGAGTGTTGGAAGGAAAGGTACCACAAGGCATTACCTCCTGCTAGAGAAGATGCTGTTGATAAGGTCTAAGGGAAACTCCAGTTTAAAGTGGTTTTATCAGAAGTGGATTTTTAAATTTTTATGCATTTGTTGGTTGGTTAGTCTTGTGGCTGACATATAGGGACTCAAGCCACTTCTTCAGTGCATGTGAGATGCTGTCAGGGTGAGCACTGCTGTCTGTGACCAGGCGATTCCTAACAGGGGTCACAGTTTGGGGGACAGGAAAACTGAGGGTGCACTCAACTTTGACACGCGACAGCTGGTGAGGAATCTGTATCAAGAGAAGGGCAGAGCTTGGGAGGAACTTGCACTCCACCACCTTCTAGCCGTGTGTGCAGGGCAAGTCACTTGGTCTCCCTGCACCTCAGTGTCCTTGCCTGTAATTTGGTCCTATAATAATAGTGATAATACTTCTGATAGAGGTAAGTACTTGGTAGATAGTAAGCCTTCGATTTATGTTAGTTTTTATTACTGTGGGCACATGCATGTGTATATGTGTGTTTATGACCTCTTCCCCCTGCAGCCTCAGTGACTGAAATCACATGAATGTATCACAGCAGAGAACTGCCGTCCTGATAGTAATTCCAGTGTCTGGAACACACTGACTGACAGGTGGCAGCCTCCCCCTGCCTGGGAATATTGGAGCATGTGCTCCTGCTGTGAGGTGCCCCTGCCCCCTGCTGTGGGCCTAATGCCTCATTGCTGCCTTGGGAAGGACTCAAGTTACCACCTAGCACAAGTATTGACCAATTCCTCAGAGTCTGGCTGATCCAAATGGATCCAGAAACAATCTCTGAGCCCCTCTTGTTTTGGAAGGCATTAGCTGGTGCTGATATACCCTCATGGCTTCACCCCATGGGGCTCTATGTCCTTTGCTGCCAGTTTCTAGGCCTGTCACAGACACATTCCTGCCATCAGCCAAAAGGGCAAGAGGCTGGACTGTCCAGCCTGAGCCTGGACCCTGGCCCAAGGTCTCTGTTCTGCTGGTTATTGTGTGAATAATGATTCCAATAGCTGCTGGCTATCAGCCAGGCACACTTCAGAGGGGACTCCTATCTCCTCCCTGAGGGGTCCCTTCTGAAACATGAATGGAGCCCCCCCAACTTGCCCCTCTGTCTTCCCACCTGCGTGTGGAAGGGCAGGGCCCGCAGACCCTGGCCCACTCGACTCATAGGCCATTGCCCCTCCCTCCTGCTCTAGTCCTGTCAGCCAGTGTCCTTCCAGCACAGAGGTCAGTCAGGGAGCCTCCCTTCCATTAACTCACCTGCACACCTCCTTAGACCTAGTCTTCTGCTGCATGACCAGCAGCTTTTTAAGTCCTTCATCTACTGGAAGCTTTCTTTTTTTATTGTTAACAATTTTAGTCTAAGAATTTTGTCAATTTAGGTAAATTAAATAAATCAATTGAAAAACAGATGAAAGGAAATAAAGAAGAAAAAAATATATGAGCACCTGAATAGTTGCAGAAAAATAATTTACTAAAAGCTAATACTTTTTTCTCTCAGCTTTATGAAGTATGATTGACAAATAAAAATTGTATATATTTAAAGTATACAATGTGATATTTTGCTATGTGCATTCATTGTGAAATGATTATCACAATCAAGCTAATTAACATATCCATCGTCTCACACAGCTACCTTCTTTTGTGTGTGGTGAGAACACTAAAAAATTTACTCTTACAAAAATTTAAGTATACAATACAGTATTATTAATTATGATCACCATGCTGTACATTAGCTCTTTAGAACTTATTCATCTTATAACTGAAAGTTTGTACCATTTGACCAATATTTACTCCATTCCCCCCTCCCCTTCCCAGCCCCTGGTAACCATCATTCTACTCTTTTTGAGTTCAACTTTTTTTTTTTTTTTTTTTTTACTGTAAGCTTTTATATAGAGAATGGATAAACAAGGTCCTACTGTAGAGCACAAAGACCTATATTCAATATCCTATGATAAACCATAATGGAAACAAATATTAACAAAATATATATGTGTATAACTGAATCACTTTGCTGTACAGCAGTAATTAACACAACATTGTAAATCAACTATACTTCAATAAAAAAATAAAGTCCTTCATCTACAACCCACTAGTGATATTGCTGATAGTGTGGCTGGGACTCTGCAGCCACAGGACCCCAGGAACACGTGCCACCTCGCAGGTCTGGGGGAAAAGCAAAACCAAACAGTGGAGTGGGGTGGCAGACAGAGGAAGAAGGGAGACTGGGGGAGCTGGAGGGTAGAAACTGCATGGGGCTTTCTGCTCTGGGGGTGCTATGATGGCATGAAAGGAGAGGGAGGCAGCCTCTGGAAGAATATGGAGAGCAGAGAGCAGATGTTTGGAAGATGCAGGCAGAGAGAGGAGCTGACATTTTTTAAAAAAATATTTATTTATTTGTTTGGCTGTGCCGGATTTTAGTCGCTGCACGCGGGATCTTTGTTGCCACATGTGAGATCTTCGTTAGGGGCGTGCGGAATCTTTTTAGTTGTGGCACGTGGGATCTTTTAGTTGTGGCATGAGAGAGCTTAGTGTGGCATGCAGGCGGGATATAGTGACCTGACCAGGGATCAAACCGGGGGCCCCCTGCATTGGAAGCGTGGAGTCTTAACCACTGGACCACAAGGGAAGTCCCTGACTTTTCTTTAGAGAGCACCCATCCCACCCACAGGAGGCTTAAGCTTAACAACCCTCTGAGTTGGACTGGTTTCTTTCATTGTTTAAGCAAAGAAATTAAGGGTCAGCAAGTTACATAATCTGTCTAAAGTCTCACAGCTAAACAGAGGAGAAATGTGGAGAGGCTTATATATCTCCCAAGATGTACAGCTGCCCAGGCTCACTGGTTCTCACACTGTGAGGCATTACTTCAGGTCCCAAAGGGGCATCAGGAGTGAAGAGGGAACAGCCCTTGCCTGGGGCTGGGTCTCCAGTGCCACAGATGAGGCCTGGGGAGAGCTAGATGGGACGGCACCATCACTATGGTCTCAGAGATGCTACTGACTCAGTGACAGTCACCAGCTGACCTCCTGGGAGCTCCACCTGAAGTCTCAGGGATGGAAGAAGGTGTCCTAGATGTGGTTGGAGTTAAAAGGCAGCCAGGCATGCATCCTACTTCGGAAAGATTAGAACTCTGTGTTTGTTCCCCTGTTTTGTGGACCTGATGTTCCAGGTCAAAGGGAATTGGGAGCAAGCCTGGGCAGAGAGAAGGAAAATGCATCTGGGAATCCTTATAGGTTTCCCTTTGGGCAAAGTCACTAAATCCTAGCTCAGCCCCAACACAATGCATGGCTCTGTTCCTGGCTCTAAACAATGCGAAGCTCAGAAGCTGCTTCCTCTGGGACGCTTTGGCCTTGTCCTCTCTCAGCTCTGTGAGTCCAAGCAAGGCCAACAATGCCATAAGCAGTGCCGCCTGTTAAAATGAGAAGCCGCTCTCACATCTGGCTATGATTGAAAAGAAGCCAGGCACTGGAGCTTGCAAGAACCAGACAAAAAATAATCGAGGCAGTGACAGACGTCCGGCCTGATGCATGGAGTTCCTGCTCTCCTGCGTCACTCCAGTACCTCTTTGTCCCTCTCCAGGTGGCCCCCACTGCTGAGGAAAAGTGATGGATTTTCCAGTCTCCCTGGACTCCTACCAGCGAGTACGTCTTCCCAGCAGTCTCTCCTTCCTCACTCACCTCCTCCTCCTCCTTCAGCCTGGGGAGATGCACTCAGGTAACCTGTCTAATCTGCAGCCCAGCCAGCCAGGACGTGAGCACCTCAGCTTCTGCCCACCCCTCCTGCAGGCGATCCCAGGGCTGAGATCTTGTAGCCTGGTACCAGGCTGTGCCAGGGCTAAAATATACGATTTCCATCCCAGCTGTTAAAGAGCCACCACCCCCAAACACCATCCAGCCCCACAGTGCTCCCCCACCATCCCTGCAGCCACCCACAACTCCACAGCTCACAAGCATGGCAGAAGGCATAGCAGCAGGGTGCCAGGAGATTCTTATTGGTCTGTGCTTAGGCTGAACCAGTTGGAAAATATTTTTAACTCCTCTCCTGCCTATAAGCCATAGCTTTTGAACGGCAGGGAGGATCCTAATCTTACCATCTCTCATGAAAGCAGCAACTAACAGAGAGTGTAAACTAGTTAGGCAAATACAATTCCCTAATTCCCTGAGCTGGAAACCAGGGATACCAAGGTGACTAGGCACAGCCCAGATCCTCAGTCATTCAAGGGAGGGGGACAGACATGACATACATGGCTGTCCAGCTGTGTGACCAGAGCTGCAAGAGAAATGTACCCAAGGATTTGGGAGCACAACAAAGAGACCAGTTTGTTTTTTCCAGAAAGCCATGAAGGGCCATAGAAAAGAGGTATTATTTGAGTAGAGCCTTGCAGGATGCACATTCTCCAGTAAGAGGACAGATGGAGAGTAAACTGAGGCAGGGTATGCCCAGGAAGAGGGCCAGGCATCAGGCATGGGGGCAGGGACAGCTGGAGAGAACCTGGAGAGGGAAGCTGGTAGGGATGGTATCAGGGCTACACCCAGTGGGCAACAAGGGGTCTCAGATGGAGTGAAGAAAGGTGCCCCCATGTTATATGGGCAAAGTGAAGGATGGGAGAGATTCATAAAGGAAGAATTTAGGGTGGGATTAAGCTGAGCTTTGAAAGAAGGAAAGGAGGTGTACAGAAGCCAGAAAAAAGAATGAAGTCATGCTGGGTAAAGAAGCACTGCAGCAGGAATAGCAACTCTCATAGAAATTTCAGAAAACAGGGAGTAGAGGAGCCATACCGAGACATCACTGCAGAGAACAATCAAATGAAAGATCCAGATAAATTAAAATCTTGAAAGCAGGATTTGGCCTTAGATAGGAAAACCCATGAAACAAGGAGCCCCCCCTAGATTATTTTAATACCCTTTGTTAATACAGAAGCTGTCCATGTGCATTATAAAATGTTAGAAAATCAGACAAAGCAAAAATAAGAAAACATCTATTCCCACCAGGCAGAAATTATCACTATCAATAATTTGGTCTATTTCCCTTCAGATCTTTTATTCTGCACATTTATGCAAATATGTCAAATTTTTAATCAAATAAGAGGATAGTGTACATATGGTTTTGAAACTTGCTTTTTTTTTTTTTTGGCCAAAGATTCCATTTAATTTAATGCCCTGGCCATATTTACATAACTGTCCCCAAAATAATATTTGCAGTTGGTAGGTTCAAACCAGCTACCAGTCCAGCATCACACATTCGTATCTGGTTGTAATGTTCCTTGTGTATTTTTTAATGTGGCACACTCAACTTTTTCATGACAATTACTTGTACAAGCAACCGGACCGGTCATCCTGTAGAGTGTCTCACCTTTGTCATTTGAATGGTTTACTGCAAAAAAACATATTTGAGGAGTGCTGATTTGGGCCATTGTCTGGGTTCTCGTCCTAGGGGAGGTCAGGGTGGTAGGCCATGGGGAACCCATTCTGGCACACGTCGGGGATGAGGTGGAATTCTCGTGCCACCTGTCGCCGTACCGGGACGCCGAGCACATGGAGATCCGCTGGTTCCGGAGCCAGGCCTCGGACGTGGTGCACCTGTACCGGCAGCGGCAGGAGTTCTATGGCCAGCAGATGGCGCAGTTCCAGAACAGGACCGAACTCGTCACGGACGAGATCGCTGACGGCAGCGTGACCCTGAGGCTCCACCCCGTGGTCCCCGCCGACGAGGGTCCATACGGGTGCCGCTTCCTCTCCAGCGACTTCACTGGGGAAGCGGTCTGGGAGCTGGAGGTGGCAGGTGCGTGACCTGGTCAAGCCCCAACAGAGAGGAGAAAATGGTCCATTTGGAAACAGGTCAAGAGTAGATAGAAAAGAACAGAGAAAGGGAAAATATCTCTAATTTTAAAAAAAAGTATTGAAAAGAAAGATTCATTAGAAAATGAACAAAAAAATGCACACAAAAAGATACACAAATGGCCCTGAAACATAAGAAAAGATGATTACTTTTACTCATAGTGAGAAAAAGGCAAATTAAAGCTACAGAGATACAATTTTTTTACCCATCGGATTGGCAAACATTCAATATTTGGATCACACACTCTTGGTGGAGGTGTAGGGAAGCAGGCCCCCTCCTACCTTTTTAAAATATATATATATTTATTTATTTATTTTTGGCTGCATTGGATCTTCGTTGCTGCGCAGGGGCTTTCTCTAGCTGCGGGGAGCGGGGGCTACTCTTCGTTGCGGTGCGCGGGCTGCTCATTGCGGTGGCTTCTCTTGTCGCGGAGCACGGGCTCTAGGCGCGCAGGCTTCAGTAGTTGTGGCATGTGGGCTTCCGTAGTTGTGGCACGCGGGCTTCCGTAGTTGTGGCACGCAAGCTCTAAAGCACAGGCTCAGTAGTTGTGGTGCATAGGCTTAGTTGCATGTGGGATCTTCCTGGACCAGGGCTCGAACCCGTGTCACCTGAACTGGCAGGCGGATTCTTAACCACTGTGCCACCAGGGAAGTCCCCGCCTGCCTTCTTGATGGAGTTCGAAGTCCTGCAGCTCCAGGTCAGGGGGATTAGGCAATGGCTAACAGGACTGCCTGTGTGTCTACCCTTTGAACAGCAATTCTACCTCTAGGAGTAGACCCTGAAGATACAGCTCCAGTATGAAAAAAGGCATACGTATAAGTTAACATTGTACAACAGTGGAAACTCCCTAAATGTCCAGGCATAGATGCTGAGCGTGGTCTATCACACTTTGCAGCTAAAAAGTGAGACAGAGCTCTAAGCTGATGTGGAGTGATTTATGTGATGTTTTTAAGAGAAAAAAGGAAGTTGCAAAAGAGGTTCTATAGCATGTTAGCTTTTGTGTAAGAAAGGAGGAGAAACATGGCACAAAAGAAACAAGAAGGATAAACTAGAAGCTAATGAAATTGGTTACTTAAGGGAGGAGAGGGTGCAATGGGATGGAAAGGATGGAGAAATGCCTGGGGCTTTTTTGATCTACTGTTTTTTACAGTATTGATGTTTAAACCATCTTAATGTGTTTTTTTGTTTTGTTTTTGTTTTTGTTTTGCGGTACGCGGGCCTCTCACTGTCGCGGCCTCTCCCGTTGCGGAGCACAGGCTCCGGACGCGCAGGCTCAGCGGCCATGGCTCACGGGCCCGGCCGCTCCGCGGCATGTGGGATCTTCCCGGACCGGGGCACGAACCCGTGTCCCCTGCCTCGGCAGGCGGGCTCTCAACCACTGCGCCACCAGGGAAGCCCCATCTTAATGTTTTGCATATTCAAAATATAAAGCTAGCTTACTTGGATAGAGAGATACAGAAGTATATATAACAAAGCCACTTGAGTGTCAGTAGGATTCAAGAGAGAGAAAAGACAATCTATTGAAATTTGGGGTGGGATTACTCTTCATTCAAGGGGGACTGTCCCTTGCATTATATGACTAAATATCAGTAGCCCTTCCCTATTTTAAAATGCCCTTCAGAGGTAGTGCTGTCCCCACACGCCACCGGTGATTTAGCCTGTCATTTATAGTCCATTGGTGGAGGGCTGCAAGCCCACAAGTGTGTTAAGAGCAGTCGCAGTCACGATGCCTTATGGTGACTGCAAATGGTGAATGGTGGCATGAACTTCGCATACAACTTCTGGGAAGGAGCCTGATCTTTCCCACTCTTCCTGCCTCTCTCAGGGCTGGGCTCGGACCCTCACATCTCCCTTGAGGGCTTCAAGCAGGGAGGCATTCAGCTACGGTGCAGCTCCAGTGGCTGGTACCCCAAGCCACAGTCTCAGTGGAGAGACCATCAGGGACGATGCCTGCCTCCAGAGACTGAAGTCATCGTCAAGGATGTCCAAGGCCTGTTCAGTCTGGAAACCTCTGTGGTCGTCCAAGGGGGGGCCCACAGCAACGTGTCCTGCTCCATCCAGAACCCCCTCCTGGGCCAGAAGAAAGAGTTCGTGGTCCAGATAGCAGGTCAGTGGGTGCCAGCGCACCCTCATCTTCCTAGTCTTCAAGTTCTGCATGTCCATTATCCCAAAGACCATCTATTAGGACACAATGGTACTGAAGCCTGGCTGTGTATGGGGTGGGCTAAACCTGATACCTTGAAAGTCAGCCATAATATCAGGAACCTACTGAGTGTACAACTGACAACCCAAACAGTAATTGGGGGAGGCCCCAGAAAGCCAACATTATGAACCAAAGACCAGGCACTAAAATCCAGAAACTCTAGTTATTAGAGGGCATCATGAGAGCCCATGTGTTCCTAATTTTATCCCTCAAACAATATTTATTGATCACCCACAATGTTCCCCAAACCCTCGGGGGTTTGGCCTCGGGTCCACATTCCAGCGGGGGAAACAGATACACAAAAGAGTAAATTACAGCACATGTTAGAAGGTGTTATCTGAGACAGAGAAACATGAAGCAGGGAAGCATGTTAAGGCGGGGTGGAGTGTATATATGGATTTAAAAGTGGTGGATCAGGGAAGAAGACCGTTAGGCACTGAGTTCAAAGGAAGACCATTATCTAGGATCAAAGTTTTATTGTGAGGCACCCATTTGAAGGATTTAACGTTCATGGCTCTAATTGTTTTAAGTCTTGAGGATAAACCCAACCTATGGGCCATGTTTCACATCGGTCCAAATCAAGAGTTATATTACCATAACAGAAAGAAATCTCACCCTTATAAGTGATAACTTGTCCTCAGGTAAGAGGACTTGATAAGCACCATGTGTCACACATAGTTCACCCGAAATTTACCTGGTAATTGGGTAACGAGTAACATCTGTGTTAGCTAACTGTCTTTATCCAAAGGAGAAATAAGATATCTCTTATCTCTATGACAAGCATGTAATTACAACTTGGAGCCAGGTGCCTAAGTGAAACTCCCAGCAGACCTGGAGATAGGGGTACTTTCTCCTTGATGATTCCATTCCAAAGAGATGGCTCTGAGCTCCTTAAGAAAAACATTCCTGGGTTTTAAAATTGGCAAGGGGCTTATTTAACTTTCAAAAAGATTTGTATACATCTTGAGGGGATAGAGAAAGAATTTACAAATTTTCTAAAGGGAATACTCTAAGAGAAGGAAAAGGGGAATCTCCCTCCATTTTTGCACCAGGGGAAATCCAGTTTTGTGTTTAACCTTGACAAAGGGTGTGGGTCACATGGATATCTGCAAGGAGGCCATTCAGGTAGAGGCCATTCGAGTGCAAAGGTCCTGAGATGGAAATGTGTGTAGCTATCTGAGGAGCTGGAAAGATGCAGGAGAGGCTGGAGATTGCAGGTCAGGGAGGCATAGGACCCTGAGCTCTTTAACCCCTAAGTCTTTAACCCCTAAGCTTTTAACACCTGTGGTGAAGGACCAGTCCTTTGTAGCGCAATACTTTTAACCAAGACAATAAAAATGCACTGCTAGAAAAATAAAATTAAAAACCGAAAGAACACATTATGCTAAATGAAATAAGCCAGACACAAAAGGACAAATATTGTATGATTCTCTTTATATGAGGTACCCAGAATAGTCAATTCATAGAGAGGGAAAGTAGAATAGATGTTACCAGGGGCTAGGGGTGTGGGGGGAATGGAGAATTAGTGTTTAATGGGTATAGAGTCTCAGTTTGGGAAGATGAAAAAAGTTCTGGTGGTGATGGTTGCACAACAATGTTAATATACTTAATGCTGCTGACCTATAAGCTTAAAATGGTTAAGATAGTAAATTTTATGTTATGTGTATTTTACTACGATAAAAAAATTAAAAAAATAAAGACCACTGAGATAAAAGCACCAACTTCTTATTATCTTCAACAGACACAAAATTATTCTATTAAATTGCCGCAAGAGTTTCTAAAGGGTTGCTCTCTATTTTGCATTCATTTCTTTACTGTCCAGCCTCTGTCCTTGCGAACCCTGTGCCACATTCTGCCTCTGGGCAGATCCTCCCTAGGAAGCCTGGAGAGGGAAAGAGAAGAACTGTCAGTCAGCCCCACAAAGCTTTGCTAACAGTTCTTCCAAAGGTGTGATGAGAAGTAGAAGCCAGGTGTTTGCAAGAAGCGGGAGATGACGCGTGGATTCGTCAGAGTGGTAGAGAGCAGTTATTCACTGGGTTTCAGGTATCAACACCTTGGATTGTCATGCCCTTAGATGTAAAGCAAGAGTAGGAAGAAGTAGAGGGAGGTCAGGGCTGTGGTCACAGAAGTTCTAAGCTGGAGGACTGGGCAGAGCCCATCAGCGCCTTCCTTTCACATCCTTCAGTTTGCAGTGTTTTCCTCTGCGCTGAGCAAGTTCAAGTTCGCTGCTGGTCCTCTGATGCTACCTCTCTGGAGCACTGCAGCCTGGTTCTCAGGCCTGTTTTACAGAGGGCTATGCTGGGGCCCAGGAAGCGTCAACCAGTCACTGGGAAGGTTTTCCGGCACGCAGCGTCTAGACTAGTCTTCTCACTTCATGTTTAGCGAAGACCAAATCGAGACAACTCCATGTGGGGTGTTTTCCAGACGTATTTTTACCCGGAACCTCTCCCTGGAAGAGAGCTTTCCTCGGGACGCTGGTGGGAGCGCTGCTCGTCCTGGCTCTCCTCCCGACGCTGGCGCTGTACTTCTTTCGGAAGCAACGGAGGTGCCAAGGTACCAGGCAGGCGGGGGGCTGCCCTCCTGGAGTTGGCTTTGCCCAAGAGCAAAGTGGTGGAGGCGGCCATAGAGGGGCACTGCTGAGGGGCCATCCTGCGGAGGCAGGGCTGGCATGGCTCGTGGAAACAGGCAGGGGAGCGCGCACACTCACGTCTGCTCCCCTTTTTTCTTCTTTTCAGAAAAGCTGAAGAAGCAGGCGGAGAAGGACACAGGTAAGCAGAGGGAAAGACGCGCTCTTCGCGCACATCCCTGATTAGCAGGAGTGGGGACGCTGGGTGAAGAAGACGAGCAGGTCACAGCGCGGGGGTTGGGAGAGGGCAGAGGCGGGGGTGGACGGGGGGGGGGGGGGGAAGGCACAGAGGGAAAGACGCGCTCTTCGCGCACATCCCTGATTAGCAGGAGTGGGGACGCTGGGTGAAGAAGACGAGCAGGTCACAGCGCGGGGGTTGGGAGAGGGCAGAGACGGGGGTGGACGGCGGGGGGGGGGGGAGGGGAAGGCAGAGGTTTTCTTCCACTTCTGCCTCGGAGCCTGCCCCTCCCTCGAATCCAGCTCAAACTGGTTCTCCAGAGCACATGGGGTTCCAAGTCTGTGCACTTTGGAGATGCCTCAGTGATCCATGGAGACTTTCCTCTTTACTTCGTTTCTTTCTCCAGGGAAACTCACAGAAGAGCTGGGTAAGTTCTGGGTGCCATGCCCACAGTGCTGGCTGTGGGCTATGCCCACAGTGCTGGCTGTGGGCTAGGGGGTTAACCCTGGCGCACGGTGGAAGCAGGGGTTCAGTGATTTTAGGCCCGCTTTGGAGAGCAATGGATGGCGGCGCTCTAATTCGAAATGCATCCATTTGCGCCTTCCCGCCTTTACCGTCCGAAACCGATTTGTGTGCACCTGCCAAGGAAGCCTGACTTAAGACCCTCTGGAAAGACTCTGCCAGGCCCTCTCCCGCAAATCGTACAATTCAGTTACAATTCCACTGTAAAAGGTCTACTCCCTCGGGCTTCCCTGGTGGCGCAGTGGTTGAGAGTCCGCCTGCTGATGCAGGGGACGCGGGTTCGTGCCCCGGTCCGGGAAGATCCCACATGCCGCGGAGCAGCTGTGCCCGTGAGCCATGGCCGCTGAGCCTGCACGTCCGGAGCCTGTGCTCCGCGGCGGGAGAGGCCACAACAATGAGAGGCCCGCGTACCGCAAAAAAAGGTCTACTCCCTCAGGTTCATCTTCCTAGGATAACCTCTTTTTAATGCAAATGTCACTGGGAAGGAAGCCATCTTTAATTTGCACCAAAGTGAAAGCAATTTATCAAATCCACTTTTCTTCCCAGGGGGACTCAGCACCTTGAAACCATGTGCAGGGAGGAGGGAACAGGGAATCCAAAGGAAGAGGGGATAGAGGAGAAGGCCACCATGGGTGGGGGAAGACCTTGAGAACCACCTTGTCGGCCCCAGTAAAACACCAGACAAAATAGTGAAGTTGAAGCTTGTCTTGCAGTCTACCTGGTCATGGAGGGGAAAACAAACAAAAAAGGCAATCAACCAAACAACAAAAAGAGCCACAATAAGTCATTAACATCATAGGCCGAATTAGTGTATATTGTTGCCCCCCCCTCCCCCGTCTTACTTTTAAAAGACGACAAAGATTAAAGAAATCAGAGGAATGCATTGCTAGGGGCAAAATATCAGAGTTTTGGTATCTGGCCTGGGGAAATAATTGAGTGTGATGTCCTCCTAGTTCTTTAAATAATGTACCCAGTAAGTGACCCTGAGGCTCCTGCAGGGTGTGCTCAGTGCCTGGACTTACACAGGACTTCCTCCCCAGGAAAAGCTTGTATGACAGGGCAAGTGCGCAGTAGCCTCTCCAAACCAGGCCAGAACCCTTGAAAGAGGCTCTTCAGTATCAAGACCAGTTTTCCCTTCCCAGCCCTGTGCAGATTTCTGCCTTAGAGCAAAGACTAGGATGAGGTGTAAGAATCCTGCAGATGGGTGATGCAGCATCTAGGATGGGATCGGGGTGAGCAGTGGTTTAAGACTAAGAACCCTCTTCCCAGTGGCCTAACTGCCTTGGGAAGGTGGTTCCACTCATCCAAAGGCTGATGTTTTCTCTGTGTGTTCTGCTTACAGGGAAACTTCAAGTGGAGCTGGGTAAGTGACTCCCCCACTTAGAACTATTTCTTGTTGTCCACCTGGTAGCATCTGGTTATCTGTGTATGTTCTTCTTATCTCCCAACCAGATATGATGGCCAGGCTGGAACTCTGCTGGCTGTGTGGGTGGCAGGAGAAAGGGGAGAGGAGCAGGGGTGGGTGCAAAATTTGACGTGTGAACAAGGAAGCTGCAGGGACCTGGTGTTCTAATTCTGTTTTTCCTTGGCTGTTTCAGACTGGAGAAGGGCTGAAGGCCAGGCGGGTGAGTGAAGCCCGTTTTCCTTCCACTGTCCACGTCACATCTCAGCATCCCAGTTACCTGCTCTGACTAACCAACTATGCTTCATTCTGGTTTATTCCATAGCTACACACATGTATTAATCTATGTTGCTTGGTATAGGTTATATTTGAGTTTTACTTTTATATTTATTTTTATATTGTCCTGAAGTGTAAGCATACGGTAAATCACTGGTGCCAGTCCTGGTTGCACATCAGAATCACCTAGAGTCCTGGTGTCCCCCCTCAAAGACCCTCACTCCTGGTGAGAGTTACCTTATATGTAAATATAAGGCATGTTACCTTATATGTAATTATTTCTCCCTGTACCTTCCTCTATTTCACCCATAAAACAAACAGTCTAATGTGTATCTTTTTATTTTTATTTTTAAAATTTTTTTGCGGTACGCGGGCCTCTCACTGCTGTGGCCTCTCCCGTTGCGGAGCACAGGCTCCAGATGCGCAGGCTCAGCGGCCATGGCTCACGGGCCCAGCCGCTCCGCTGCACGTGGGATCCTCCGGGACCGGGGCACAAACCCGTGTCCCCTGCATCGGCAGGCGGACTCTCAACCACTGCGCCACCAGGGAAGCCCAAATGTGTATCTTTATTTTGTATGTATTCTTGCAAGAGGTGAATTTCTGTTTTGTGCACGTGCACTTCAGTTTCTGTAAAGACATTTACGGTCTCATGCTGTTCCTTGTTTTTCTCACTCATTGCTGTGTTTTAATATCCATCCCTGCTGCCGCATGTAAATCTAATCTGTATCTCCTTGCTGCAGAGCACTCCATTTGAGCTAGCCACCCTCCTGGAGTGGACATCCAGCCTGCTTCTAACTCTATCCCACCACAAACAATGCTGAATAAATATCTGAAAACGTGTTGCCTTCTGGCTCTGTGTGGAGATTTCTCTGGGATGTATACCCAAGAGGAGAACTGCTGGCCCATGGGGGATGTGTCACTAAGTGGGATAGAAGGATCTCCTGAAGGTAGCACCATCATCCTTCACGCAGTGCATGGAGGCTCCATGTGCCCACATCCCGTGTGAGCCAGCTTTCTAAGTTTACCAGTCAATGGGGATAAGTAATTGTTCTTTTGGTTTGCACTCCTCTGGACACTAAGAAGTTTGAGCATCTCTTTATATGCTAGCTGGCTTTTGGGGCTTCCTCTTCTGAAAATTGCCAGTTCCTGTCCTTTGCCTATTTTCCATATGGCATTGGTATCTTTTTCTTGTTGATTCACAAGACAGGGCTGGTGTCAGTGCTGGGGAATGGAGCCTTTTGGTTTGCAGGCCTCCTTCATGCTATATTATTATTATTATAGAATATGATATATACACATAGGATATTAATCCCTCCTTGTTATTATACATTGTGAATTCCTTCTTCTCTTCTGTCACCTGCTATTAGCTTTGTCCAATGGTGCCCGTTATTGAAAAGAAATAACCAATTTTGATAAAAGCTAATTCATCACATTTTTACCTTAATGGCTTGTGTTTTTGAAGTTTTGTTGAAGAAGATCTTCCTTACATTTAGGTCACAAAGACAGTCTCTTACATTTTCTTCTGTTCACTGTATATGTGTTATGTGCAGGTTTTTAATCCATCTGAAATTCACCATTTTATGTGGTGTTAGACAAGAATCCAGCAATTTTTCTCCGAATAAAGAGTCGGTTTTCCCAATGCCACCTACTACACCATCCATGATTTCCCCATTGATTTGGGTATCACCTTTAGTGCATATTCAGTTCCCATGTCTTCATGGGTCTGTCTTTTGGTCACATATTACTTTGGCTTTTAAAATACCTGAAAGCACAAGTCCTCCTCCATTTCCCCTTCCTTTTTAAAGTTAATGGACCTTTTTAAAATATAAATTTTAGGATAAATGTATGAGGTTTCTTAAAAAAGCCAAAAGTAGTTTTACATGGGATTGCTTTGAATTTATAGATAAATTTAGGGAGAATTGATACCTTTATCGAATTGAGTTATTCTATGCAAGAGCTCTATATTTTTAAAGATCTACTGGTTATTCTGATGCAAAATCAGGGTTGCAAGGCCTTGCTGTAAATTTATGGAGCTCTGAAAATGTCTTCTATTGCTTTTGCATTTTGTGACTTTGGTGCTCTCTTTGTTGTAAAATAGAACAAGATAAAACAAAACAGAAATCCACACAGAATGGCTCATGATAAGAAAGAGGGCAAGACAGGGTGTCCAGAGGATGTCTTAGGACAGGAGCCAAGCTCAGCTGGGCCTCCTGGAGACAAAGCCAGTCAGAGATTGAGGCTTCATTTCCGTCCTTTAAGGTATCCCAGTTGCTTGTATTGGTTCTCTTTGCCCACATACTCTGTCATCCCACTGTTCCCAGCACAGCTTCAGCCTGTACACAGCTTTGGTACAAGCCAGCACTGACACCAGCCCCCTACCCAATCCCAAATTCCCAGGAATATGCCATGGTGAACCCAGGCCAGTCTGGATCCAAGCCAGCTATCATGGTGAGAATGAGGTTACTTAGTTCGTAGGCGTCCCTTTTGCATCTTGAGCCTCCCTCAAGGTTCTAGGGTTACTGACTCAGATCTCTGAGCCTCTTTTTCCTCTCTGTTTGGTTTCAGAGTGGAGAGCAGCCCAACAACATGCAGGTAACTGAAGCCAAGGAACTGTGCCTTGTGAATTAGGTTGGCTGGATCTTAAGTAGAAGGGAGGTATCCAGAACTGAGATTAGAGGAAGGGTCTGTCCAGGAGCCAAGTATGGAGCCCACATACAGACACACAAGCTCACTTATAAAACACATAATATGACACATATGCCTGCACACATACATGCTCGCATGCGTTAATGTGATTGCACTCACACACGCACACGTTTGTGTGCACACACATGCTCCCACACGCACATAGCTTTCTGGGTTTTACTAGATTTGTTTCCATCTGGCAGAAAGGTTGCTACGAGGGCCTCTTTGCAGGAGAGAATACAGAGTTTGTAAGGAACCTCCCACATCATCTGAGGGTTCCTATCCATCAAATGGGTGTGTTTTTTGGGGCGGGATGGGGTGTTGGAGTGCAGGGGCTAGATGATCTCAGAGGTCCCCTACAGTTTTAAAATCCTAAAATTGCTGTAAAAGAGTCCCAGAGCTCACTGGTGATTTCATGGTCACACAGGGTGGGGAGAGCAGCCGGGAGAGAATCAGCCCTAAGCTCCTTCCCGTTGATCAGGTCTTGGGGAAAGTGAGCCCATCTCTATCCCCACAAACCTACCTCATTTGCTCTCTCGGCTCTGCATGGCACTGTGGAATTCAAGAACCTCCCATATGGAATCTAAGAAAAAAAAATGTCATGAAGAGATTAGTGGTAGGACGGGAATAAAACACAGACCTACTAGAGCATGGACTTGAGGATATGGGGAGGGGGAAGGGTAAGCTGTGACGAAGTGAGAGAGTGGCATGGACATATATACACTACCAAACGTAGGGTGGATAGCTAGTGGGAAGCAGCCACATGGCACAGGGAGATCAGCTAGGTGGTTTGGGACCACCTAGAGGGGGGGGATAGGGAGGGTGGGAGGGAGGGAGACACAAGAGGGAAGAGATATGGGAACATATGTATATGTATAACTGATTCACTTTGTTGTAAAGCAGAAACTAACACACCATTGTAAAACAGTTATACTCCAATAAAGATGTTAAAAAAAAAAACAAAAAAAACCCCTCCCGGTTCAGGAAAGAAATGGGATTCGTCTAATCACTTTCAAAAACTAGGAAGTGACTTTCATGCCCCTTCAGCACCAGGGTGGTGGGAAGGGGGTTGCAGGAGAGGGGGTGACTATTCCACTGATTGGTCCATCAGTAGAACTAGAGGGTTTGCCTGTCGGGGGAGGGGACAGGTGTGGGAGTAGGGGTAGAACCGTCCTTCACCTGCACTAAACATATGCCTCTGCGCAGTGGATGTGACCCTGGATCCTGGCTCCGCCCACCCCAGCCTGGAGGTCTCCGAGGATGGCAAGAGCGTGTCCTCCCGCAGGATGGCGCCAGGCTCAGCGGACGGTGACCCCCAGCGGTTCTCCGAGCAGATGTGCGTTCTAAGCCGGGAGCGCTTCTCCACGGGCCGCCACTACTGGGAGGTGCACGTGGGCCGCCGCAGCCGCTGGTTCCTAGGTGCGTGCCTGGCAGCGGTGCCGCGCGCAGGGCAGGCGCGCCTGAGCCCGGCGGGTGGCTACTGGGTGATGGGGCTGTGGAACGGCTGCGAGTACTTCGTGCTGGACCCGCACCGCGTCGCGCTCACCATGCGCGTGCCACCCCGGTGCGTGGGCATCTTTCTGGACTGCGAGGCGGGAAAGCTGGCCTTCTTCAATGTATCCAGTGGCTCCCACATCTTCACCTTCACGGACACCTTCTCTGGGACACTCTGCGCGTATTTCAGGCCTAGAGCCCATGACGGCAGCGAACACCCAGATCCACTTACCATCTGCCCATTGCCAGTTAGAGAGAAACGCGTCCCCGAAGAGGAGGACAGTGACACCTGGTTACAACCCTATGAGCCCTCGGACCCCGCCCTGGCCATGTGGTGAGGCGCCCTCGTGGCCACAGGACTGGGTCCTGGGCGGCTTCCTGGATACCCAGTCAGTGCTTTGCTCTCCCGCTTCCTCTAGACAGAACAAATACACCGACCCCAGTGTATGAACCAAAACGCCAGCAAAGGCTTAAAAGCCTCAGTGTAGCAGAAATGGGAAAAAGGGAGACCTTTGCCTATGTATCAATAGATGTGTATGTGTACATGTATGCATATGATTTTCTCTGATTAAAAAAAAAGGCAATTCCAAAGCTTATTTGTGTGTGTTGTAGGTTTGAGCTGATGAGTAGAAATATATTCATGTTGCTGCTAGTCAGGGTGTTCACTATGGAAGACATGAAAGAAACTGGAATGGGGGGAAAAGAGGAGAAACTTCACTGGATAAAATTAGAGGTATCAGTTAACTTGTGTATTTTAATAGTTTTGTATATATTTTTCTAGCTCTAGAAAGATCTAGAAACAATGACACTTCATAAGCAATGAGTTCACTTAAGGCTCAGATCCTAGTTTTCACTGTCAATTCCCACTAAAATGAACTTGGAGAAATGGTGGTTTCCAGGGCTGGAGCAGAGAAAGTACAGGTAAATCTGGAACATCTTTTGCTGTAATGTACAAACATGCTCAAAAACTGACGAGGGGCTTCCCAGGTGGCACAGTGGTTAAGAATCCACCTGCCAATGCAGGGGACACGGTTTCAAGCCCTGGTCCGGGAAGATCCCACATGTCGCAGAGCAACTAAGCTCATGTGCCACAACTACTGAGCCTGTGCTCTAGAGCCCGCGAGCCACAACTACTGAGCCTGCATGCCACAGCTACTGAAGCCTGTGTGCCTAGAGCCCCTGCTCCGCAACAAGAGAAGCCACCACAATGAGAAGCCCACGCACTGCAACAAAGAGTAGACCCCACTCACCGCAACTAGAGAAAGCCCACACACAGCACCGAAGACCCATGGCAGCCAAAAATAAATAAATTAAATAAATAAGTTTTTTTAAAATGTCAAAAAACTGATGGGAACATAACAAAAAGACAAAGGAGCTAGGTCGAAGGGGCTCCACTGACCAATCATGGGACAATTTGAACATTAAAATGAATAATGACAAGAATTGCAACAAGGGGTTGATCAAAGAAAAAAATTCACTAAGTGTGCTGTCTCTTCAGCCAGAGAAAAGAAATACAAAAACAACAACAGACAAAAAACAGAAGCGAAAGGAGAGAATGAAAGAATAATTGTGAACTCATGGTTTTTACTATGTAATAGATGAAACACACATATAATACATAAAAGGATAGATAGAGAGATAGATTAGATAGAGAGATGATAGATCGATAGGTAGTGTGTGCACATACATATAGTTCCTAGCTCTGTCTGCTTTGAGGGCTTAGAAACAATAACACCCCTGTACCATTGAGCACACCTTGCACCCAGAACTTAGTTTTTAATACTATTTACCACTGAAAGGAACCAAGGCTCCTTGGAGAAATGGTGGACTCCAGGGCTGGGGCAGGGAAAATATAAGAAGAGTGTGATGTTCTGATTTATACTAGGAAATATTTATTTGGTCTTCAACCTAGATTTTAGAACAGAGCTCTTAAACTCTTGGAATTTCTAAGTGATAAGAGTGATAAGGGTGTCTTTGGATATTCATAACAAACCCCTTTCAACCACACCCAAGTTAATGTTAATGAGATAACTTTGGGGAAGCCAGTAAGGATGGGGCTGGTTGCCAGGGGAACCAACTGTGTGACCAGAGGGTTGTAACTAACCCCCGCCCACGCACCCCCTCCACCGCAGGAAGGGGAAAGGGGCTGGAGATTGAGTTCAGTCATCAAGGGCCAATGATTTAACCAGTCATGCCTATGTGATGAAGCCTTTTTATAAAACCCCAAAAGGACTGGGTTCAGTGAGCTTTCAGGTTGGTGAACACTTGGAGATGCAGGGAGAGAGGTGCTCAGAGAGAGCAAGGAAGCTCTGTGCCACTTCCCACATACCTCCTTCTATGCATCTATTCCATCTAATTCCTGAGCTATATCCTTTTATAATAAACCTGTAATCTAGTTAGTAAACTCTTCCTGAGTTCTGTGAGCTGCTCCAGCAAATTAACAGAACTCAAGGCAGGGGTCTTGGGAATCTTCAATTTATGGTGGGTGGGAGAGAAACACAGGCAACCTGGATTTGTAATTGGTGTGAGAAGGGTGGAGGGAGTCTTAAAGGACTGAGCTCTTAACCTGTGGGATCTGACACTATCTCTAGGTAAATAGTGTCAGAATTGATTTAATAGCTTGAGGGTGTTGAAGAAACACATAGCAGAATGGGTCTAAACCATCTTTTACCAGAATGCAAGGAAGTCCTCAAAGAATAGTGGGGAGATGTCAAATGGACAGAAAAGCCTGCTTGAAGGGACTCCCAATAGCCAAATTTGAACATCAAAATAATTAATAGAAGTTAGAGATTGAGAAAAATGGAATCCAAGATTATGTATATCTGTACTGATATACATAAATGAACAAATAAATGGGGGAGAAGAGAAAACTTTACCCTACAATAGAAGTCTCAAAGTATCTCAACACAAAATACTAATTATTTTAGAAGTACAAAACACTTATCAACTTTGCAGTGGAGGAGACTGGCATATGCCACCTCAACCAAGTGACAAGTTAACATCACCAGATATGACATAAATTCACACGGTGTGCCTCCTGATACAGTACAGTGAGAAGAATACAACAGCACTTTTGAGGTATTCTTGCCCCCGAAATTCATAAATCAGGAGGAAACATCAGACAAACTGGCTGATACTCTTCAACAATGTCAAGGTCATAAAAAAGATAAAGCAAGACTAAGGAATTGCCTCAGATTGAAGGAGACTAAAGAGACATGACAACTAAATGCAATAGGTGACTCTGGGTGGGATCCCAGACCTATACAAGACACAATTTCGAGAAGAAGAGACATTTTGAAAAAATGGTTATGGATCAGGGATTTCCCTGGTAGTCCAATGGTTAAGACTTCGCCTCCTTCCAATGCAGGGAGTGTGGGTTCGATCCCTGGTCAGCAAGCTAAGATCCCACATGCCCCGTGGCCAAAAAAAATAAAACAGAAGCAATATTGTAACAAATTCAATAAAAAGACTTTAAAAATGGTCCACAACCAAAAAAATCTTTAAAAAAAATGGTTATGGATCAGATAGTAATGTTGGATAAATATTCATTTCCTGATTTTGATCTAGGAGAATGTCCTTATTTTAAGAAAATACACACTTCTGTATTAAGGAATAATGGGACCTAATTATTCCCAAATGGTTTATTTTAAAATATGGTAATTTAGAGGGAGTGATAAAGTAATGCAGTGGTGTCTGATAAATATTTAAAAACTGACTTTCTGGGGAAAAAAATCTGTAGCATTTTTTGATTCGCACTGTGGCTGATTTCAAGCTGCTGATGTGACTTCATTGGTGAAGTTGGGAAGAGATGCCCTCGATCAGCTCTCATGAGACACCAGCTCCAGCCCATCACTGAGTTTATACAATTTCACGAAAGGCATTTGGTCACCTCCTGTGGTTTCTCTAACAAATCAAACATTTTTGAGCTTATGAAAATATGCTCGGCCACCTGTTATAATAAAATTATAGCCTTATTTACATACCATGAATGATATTCAGAGAAAGGAAGTTGTATTTTCTATAATGATTTACATTAGTGTGCAGATATTTTGGGGTCCTCACGGGTGTTTAGTGATAACATTAAAAATATGTTCCTTGACCATATGCAATCATTATCTATCGCTTTAAAAGTTTTGCGTATTAAAACATTTGCGTATATAGCTGGTACAAAAGGCAACATTAAAGATCTTAGACATTCAGCTCCATGTTTTGTGACCCATAAAGGCCATGCTGGAGGCCACCTAGGAGGCTGGAATATTCAGAATACACACCCATCTCCTTCCAGCCCACACCCAGTGACCCTCTGGCAAGTTTTTAAAAATAGGACATGGTATATTCAGTTCTCCCCACTGTTCACATTTTCCATGCAGCTATCCCTCAAACCTGGGAAAGGGTGAACACAGCATCTATGTATGGATCCCAATCCAGTGTACAAAACACACTTATGATGTGAGGCTTTCCCTGCTTGAGGCAGCCTTTGTGATGGTTAACTCACAAAAACTGGCAGAGCTGAGAGAGCACCTAGACTGTGACAACAGCATGCAAGTCAAGTTATCATTGGCTCCATAGAAATCGTACATGAAAAGACAAAGATTCCCATGGATTGGGCACATTTTTGGTGGGCTTATAAATTGGCAGAGCCATTTCAAGGTCAATTTCGGTAATGTGTACCAATTTCTAAACATGAACATCCTCTGACCAAGAATTCCACATCCAGAAATCTGTTCTACAGAAATATTCACACCAATACCTAAAGATACAAGAGGATGCTCACAGAAGCAGTGTGAAAGCAGATGTTTGGAGCTACCTACTTGCTACTAGGAGAACAGATATATATAGTTTATTCATACTATGGGGTACTATGTCACTATAAATTTTTATGGTGCACATACATTTTTACAGGGAGCATATATTGCTTCTGTTTAAAATTTTAAAAGTAAGCTGATGATTCTTTTCCTTCTGCCCCATCTCAATGGGAAAAAAAATCACAAGAAAAATCTTTTTAAAATGTATAATTGATCTGATTGAACACTCTTTAACAGCACAGGGTAGTAACATGACATGGTGTCATGTCTGTTATAGTTTTCAAATCACTGCCTTTGATTTCCTCTGTGGAATCCTTCCTTATTGTCCCTCAATAGCATCTTGAACAGAGCATATCGTGTTCATACAACTTTGATTATTACTGTTCAGTTTGCAAACTCTGACCTCGTATCCAATTCTGATCCCAGCAGGTTGGGGGCCTGCTGTGGGGAGGGGGCCATTCTGCCTCCGGAAACTTCCTCTTGATCCCTCTCACAGGCTCTTGCTCTTCCTTCAGCAATGAGGCAATAACGGGAGATGAGAGAAATGGTGCAGCCACAACCTCCCCAGATCCTCCCTATTCCTCAGTTCCCTCAGCTTTGGCCGAACCCCTAATCTCTGCTCCATCCTGTTCCTGCCAGGACAGCCCAATGCTCCTTTGATTCTGGATTCCCTCACCTGCAGACAGCATGCCTGAGAAGGATGCAGCAAAGTGGCTCAATTTGGCTAGCTTCCCAGATGTTCTTTGGACCCATGGGAAACTCACGTGTGTGTGCAGGCTGGCCATGCTCTCTTCAGGGACCACATCCCCCAGTTTCCTCTTCCTCTGGGTAGCTCAACAATCCTATCAAACAAGATGACAAGCTCTTCTGGCAGGCATCATCGAAAATTACATGACTCTTTGAGAGTTGGCTTAGGGGAGTGGGAAGTGACTCCACCCCCAGGGAGGGTAATTACCTCTCAACATATGCATTCAAACTCCCAAGACCTCGGTGACCCCCCTCTCCAGTTTCCTTCCCATCCTCTGTCCCCCAAAGGAAATGATCTCTTTTAACCACTTATTTATTTCACACATTTATTTCTTTTATTTAGTTTATTGTCAACACACATCAGTTCTATAAAATGAAAAATTATGAATAATCAAAGCATAATCATGAAAATTCAAAGTAGCTATTCAACACAAAAAATACAACCATAAAACCAGGTTCACTCACGCACACATAGCAGCAGGAGATGCAGCAGATATTTCAAAGGACAGCAAGTGCTTGCTTTTTCATTTGAAGACCATGACCATATCAGATACTAGAATGCGTCAGCTTATCAGTGTGTGTTCACCACAAGAGTCAAAATTCATTTGTAAAAATGTTTTTCACATTGAAATTGTTGTAAAAGACACACTTTCCAGGATTAAGCCTCCTCTCAGGCTTCTTGCCAGTTTCTAACACCTAAAAACTAACTAATACAGAAAATGTTTCAAATGTTAACTATTCTGATTCTTAAAGGTTAAGAAAGGGTCTTCAAAAATAATTTAAAAGAATCATTGCAAACAATAATACCGGTACTCTCCCAGCCTTACTCCAGCATGGCCGTCTCTGGTTCTGTATCTGCAGCCTTGGGCAGGGCCTTCACCACACTCCCACCGTTTTGCTTGCTTCCTTCCCTGGTCCTTCTACTGGTAGCTCCACTCTGGCTCTAGGCAGCTTTGTGTCCAGTGACTGTGCCTGCTCCCAAAGTCTTGGTCTGAAACTCAGTTCCACAGGGGCCAAGGCTCAGGACATCCCCAACACTGGTGAGACTTGGGGGGTTCCTCCTCCAGCCAGCAGACCCCTGTATACTGGTTGCCACAGTCCACATCAGGCCGAGGAACTCTCACTGTTGTCTTCTTTCCCAGCAGCAATTTGGAGAAGATTTTGTAGACAAAGGTCCACATCACTGCTGGCACTCTTGATTATGTCACTGCTGCTGCCTCCCTGGGTGTTCTCTAGACTTTCCTTGGAGGGAGCCCTTGGAGAAGAGCTGGTCAGTGAGAGACCTGGGAGAACCTTAGGACTGGGAAACAGAGAAGTAGCAGGTTAGCTGGGCTGCACGGGGGTGAGGGCCAGAGTCTTTGTTGGTACTGAAGCTGGCTTTAGAATGGTAAACCCCACACAAGCTGGAGGCCACCTGTCATCTGCCTTCTACTAATCTGGAAGTTCACAACCTCATTGTAGGGACAGGTGCTGACCACAATTTAACTGTCACCTTCTTTGCTGCTCTCAGTAGGTCAAAGAAGCAAGAGAAACACCAGTAGCATGAAAAACACCAAAGTCAGTAAAAGGAAATGGGTCATTCAAGTGGAATTAGGTCCCTCTGTTGTCAGCCATGGTAAGGAACCTCAGGCACAGTAACCTAGATTTCAGATTTCTTCTCTGCACTATTAAAGGCTTAGAAGCATCACTCCCATTCTTACAATAAGAAAATAACTGAATAAATTGAAAAACAATGTCTCTTCTTAGATCCATCAGAGGACTGAAGTCACAAGACAAACTGTAACTAGAGAGAGAGGCAGATACAGAGAATCATAGCTTATAGGTGAAACCACACAACTCAGATGGGATTGAAACCCAGCCAAAACTCAGGTTGGGAATTGAACCCACGAACTAGGACTTTTACTCAGCCAAAACTCAGATTGGGACTTGAACCCAACTGTCTTTTAGTTAAAATCACTCACCTGGTGTCAGGACTTATGCAGCTCGTGTTCCTTATGTCTCAAAGCAGAAGGAATTCGGTGAGAGACAAAATGATAAGTAAGAAGTGAATTTATTTAGTAAGATACACATTCTATAGATAGAATGCAGTCCATCTCAAAAGGCAACAGTGGCCCTAAAATATGGGGTGGTTAGTTTTTATGGGCTGCGTAATTCCATAGGCTAATAAATGGGAGGATTATTCCATCTTGGAGAAGGGGCGGAGATTTCCAGAAACTGAGCCACCACCCACTTTTTGGCCTTTTATGGTCAGTCTCAGAACAGTCATGGCACCTGTGGGTGCATCTTCTAGATGCTAATGCATTACAATATGCATAAAATGAGGCTCAAGGTCTAAGGGAAGTCAAATCTTCCACCATATTGGGCATAGTTGGTTCTAATGAGTTTATGTCATATCCTCAATGGCTATGTCATTCTTTAAGGGTTGTGCTCTGCCCCCTTCCCTCCTGTTTCACAGGGAGCCCCAGAGGAGAAGCCTGCTGGTGGGGACAATACCAGTAGGAACACAAACTGTAATTAACCAACTGCTGGGGGCAGAGTGTGGACAAGCTTGAGAGTTCAAAACTCTAGGCAGGGACCAGTTTAGTCCCCTCTCCTACTTTTCTGAGTTTCACCTCCAGAAGCCCCACCAAGTTCTCACTGTGAAGATTGGAGGAAAATCCCCTCATGCTTCCAGCAGGAACAGTGTAAAAGCAACCATTTTGAAATCTGCCAGAGCACCCTGTTCTTCCTCCAATTCTCTGTAACAAAGGCCAGCACTCAAGGGAAACTACTTTATCTGACCTGGGGAAGGGCAATTAGCCAGCCCCTCTAGGCTTCCTGTCATGTAGAAGAGGGGAGGGGGAGACTGAGAAGCACTTGTAAAGATCATACCCCAGGGGCCCAGACCCACAAAAAGACTGAGACATAATTATACGACTATAGAATGTTCCCTCTCCCCAGTGCCTTCTTCTAACTCAGCAACAGAACCCCTGCACAATGACACAGGATTATAGTTCAAAAAACTGAAAGGCTCAGACTCTATTTAACAAGGACTTGATAGGAGAAAGAAAAACAAGGACACTAGAGGAAACTGACATTTCAGACAACTACAGCTACAGCAAACAGCAAACACAATATAACTCCCAGCCAGATCAACGTATACCGTCACACTAAAGCCAATTTACCTGGTTTCTATTACCTAATACATCAAGTTCAGCTTTCAACAAAAATACAAAGCATGCTAAAAGGCAAGGAAAAAAATAGTCTGAAGATAAAAAGAAAGCAACAGAACTGAATTCAGATATGGCAATGATTTTGGAATGATTGGACTGGGAATTTAAAATAACTATGACTGATATGCTAAGAATTCTAATGGAAAAGGTGAACAACATTGCAAGAATGATGGATAACATAAGCAGGGAGACTGAAACCCTAAGAAGGAATCAAAAAAAAATTGCTAGCAATCTAAAACACTCTAACAGAAATGCAGAATACCTTTGTTGGGCTCACCAATACATAGGGCTGAGGAAAGAATCTCTGAGCTTGAGAATATGTCAATAGAAACTTCCCAAACTGAAATAAAAAGAGAAAAACATAGAAAAAATGAACAGAACAGAATATTCAAGAACTGTAGGACAATTACAAAAGGTAACACATGCATAATAAGAATACCAAAAGGAAGAGAAAGAGAGAAGGGAACAGAAGAAGTATTAGAAGTAATAATAGCTAAAAATTTCTTCAAATTAATAACAGGCAGCAAACTACAAATCCAAGAAGCTCAGAGAACACCAAGCAGGATAAAACACTAAAAATCTACACCTAGGCATATCATATTCAAATTGCAGAAAACAAAGACAGAAAGGAAAATCTTGAAAAAAGTCAGAGGGAAAAAAACACCTTACCTATAGATGAACGAGGATAGGAATTACATTGAATTCTTGTCACAAACCATGTAAGCAAGAATTGAGTGAAGTATTGAAAATATTGAAAGAAAAAACCACCAACCTAGAAATCTGTAGTCAGTGAAATTATCTAATGCAATAAGACAAGAAAAAGAAATAAAAGGCATACAGACTGTGAAGGAAAAAATAAAAATGTCTTTGTTCAAGGATAACATAATTATCTTTGTAGAAAATCCCAAAGAATTGACAAAAAACTCCTGGAACTAAGAAGTGATTATAGCAAGGTTATAGGACACAAAGTTAATATACACTCCTGGGCCGGCGGGGGCCTGACCGCGGCCTCTGCCCGTCGCACTCCGCCCTCCGTTTCTCCAGCCCGGCAGCCGCGGAGGTCGCTGCAGGCTTTCTCTCCCGCTGCCTCCGCCACGCCATGGAGAAGAGCTCGAGTTGCGAGAGTCTTGGCTCCCAGCCGGCAGTAGCATGTCCACCCAGCGTGGATTCCCTGTCCAGGCTATAAGCTACTTGAGGACAAGGATCGTATTCATCTTCATATCACCAGCATTAAACACAGACCCTGCCTGTCAGAGTTAACGCGTTAAGAGCCATTGACATTTGAAGATCATCAGAAGTGAAGATAAAACATCTCAAAAATTATAATTGCTTCTACTTCTCATTCAGAGAATTCAGTGCATACAAAATCAGCTTCTGTTGTATCATTGGATTCCATATCAACTTCTGCAGAGAACTTTTCTCCTGATTTGAGGGTCCTGAGGGAGTCTAACAAATTAGCAGAAATGGAAGAACCACCCTTACTTCCAGGAGAAAATATTAAAGACATGGCCAAAGATGTAACTTATATATGTCCATTCACTGGTGCTGTACGAGGAACTCTGTTACGAACTACAGGTTATATTTCAAAAGCATGGAACGGGATCCCCCATTTGTTTTAGATGCTTCTCTTGGTGTTATAAGTAGAGTAGAAAAAATTGGTGGTACTTCTAGTCGAGGTGAAAACTCTTACGGACTTGAAACTGTGTGCAAGGATATTCGGAACTTACGGTTTGCTCATAAACCTGAGGGGTGAACAAGAAGATCTATACTTGAGAATCTAATGAAATATGCATTTCCTGTCTCTAATAACCTGCCTCTTTTTGCTTTTGAGTACAAAGAAGTATTCCCTGAAAACGGGTGGAAGCTATATGACTCTCTTTTAGAGTATAGAAGGCAGGGAATTCCAAATGAAAGCTGGAGAATAACAAAGATAAATGAACGGTATGAGCTTTGTGATACATACCCTGCCCTCTTGGTTGTGCCGGCAAATATTCCTGATGAAGAATTAAAGAGAGTGGCATCCTTCAGATCACGGGGCCATATCCCAGTTTTATCATGGATTCATCCTGAAAGTCAAGCCACAATCACTCAGTGCAGCCAGCCCATGGTAGGGGTAAGTGGGAAGCGAAGCAAAGAAGATGAAAAATACCTTCAAGCCATTATGGACTCCAATGCCCAATCTCATAAAATGTTTATATTTGACGCCCGGCCAAGTGTTAATGCTGTTGCCAATAAGGCAAAAGGTGGAGGTTATGAAAGTGAAGATGCCTATCAAAATGCAGAACTAGTTTTTCTAGATAACCACAATATCCATGTTATGAGAGAATCTTTACGAAAACTGAAGGAGATTGTGTAGCCCAACATTGAGGAGACCCACTGGTTGTCTAACTTGGAATCTACTCACTGGCTAGAGCATATTAAGCTTATTCTCGCAGGGGCTCTTAGGATTGCTGACAAAGTAGAGTCAGGAAAGACGTCTGTGGTAGTCCACTGCAGTGATGGCTGGGATCGCACAGCTCAGCTGACCTCCCTGGCCATGCTCATGTTGGATGGATACTACCGAACCATCCAAGGATTTGAAGTCCTTGTGGAGAAAGAGTGGCTAAGCTTTGGCCATCGATTTCAGCTTAGACTTGGCCATGGAGATAAGAACCATGCAGATGCAGACAGATCACCTGTTTTTCTTCAGTTTATTGACTGTGTCTGGCAAATGACAAGACAGTTTCCTACAGCATTTGAATTCAATGAATATTTTCTCATTACCATTTTGGACCACCTATATAGCTGTTTGTTTGGAACATTCCTCTGTAACAGTGAACAGCAGAGAGGAAAAGAGGTAAAACATGAGCCCTGACCCTCCCCACTGTATCCCTAATATGTGCTTTCTCTACTAGAGTGCATCCTCTGATGGATTTCAGCTGAACAGTTGTTCTTTTGGATGATTCCTTTAGCTATATTTTATTTTATATGGGAGCTATTCCAATCATGTCCTTTATCCAGTAGCCAGCATGCGCCACCTAGAGCTCTGGGTGGGATACTATGTAAGGTGGAATCCACGGATGAAGCCACAGGAGCCCATTCACAACAGACATAAAGAACTTCTTGCTAAACGAGCAGAGCTTCAGAAGAAAGTAGAGGAAATACAGAGAGAAATTTCCAACCGATCAACCTCATGCTCGGAGAGAGCCAGTTCTCCTGCACAGTGTGTCATTCCTGTACAGACTGTTGTGTGAGAGGACTACTGGATGGGGCCATCGGTCATCGCCATGAACTCTGATTACAATGGCAGCTTCATGAAGAGAAAGTTTCTGAATATAGAACCCATCTGTGAGAGAACTTAAGTCACTTTATTTATTTTAAATCTCTCTAGGATGTGTTTAGAACTGTAGCAGTGCAGGGGTTTAAGTGAAATAACCCCACATGTAATTACATGATTATGACACTAATCTTACAAGTCACCCAAAGAATATTAAAATGCTTCAGTCCTGGATCCACAGTGGGAACAATTTTCTGATTTTAAAAGGAAAATGCTGTCTCAGAAATTTTGGTGTATGGTAAAATCAAAACACAAACTACTTCAGAAATATACTTCTTGATGGAAGAGCACTCATTGCACAGAAGGAGGAGCAACAGTTTTCAAACCAAACCAATACTGGCATTTCATGGCATTGTACATACTGGGCCTCAGTGTCATAATCAAGATCATTTGATGCTCCTTTCCCCATCATGGGTTTTTCCTTTTTGTAGTAAGTGATTTACTTTCACCATTCAAAACTCATGTTCTTCATATAATAAGGCAAAGTCTTGAGGATATTATGGTGTAGTAATAGTTGAAAATTATTGCTGTCATTATTTATGTACTTAATTTAAGATGTATTAGATAGCTGTTCCAAAATGATGCCTTACAGATGTGCTTGGGAGGAGGATGGAGAGGAGAAAGTGGTAGCCATCGAGGATTTCAAAGAATTCCACATCCTTCAGATTAGTTTCCATTTGCACAATTACTAGGAACATCATGAAACATATTTTAAAAACTCATTATCTGCCCTACTTTATTTTAGTTACATTTTTTTTGAACACAGAGACGTTAACTGGCAAATTTTGAGGCAGTATTTAAAAGTTTAGTAGGATTGACTTTTTTCTGAAGTCTGTATAAATAGCATATGGTGAGAAGTACTGTGCTCAAATTTTACATTAAATATTTTACTATTACTTTCCTTTGCAAATTCTGTAATTCCACTGAATGATTAAGTCTACCAAAGAGTTTATGGCATGTAAAAATGTATTACAGTCTCAATGTCAGTAAAGGAAATCCTGCTTCACTTTTTGGCTGCTACAGTAAGATTCAGCGCTGGTATAAACACTTGATTCCCTGGTGTCTATTTTACTCTGTATAAGAGCCATATGTTATGTACTGTAACACAAAGGATCTTCTTGTCCCTTGGGTCTTTAATTAAAGGAAAATTTCAACTGAAAAAAAAAGTTAATATACAAAAGTCAATTGCCTTCCTATATACCAGCAATGAACAAGTTGTATTTGAAACTAAAATCACAACACAATTTACATTAGCATGTGCACACACACACACACACACACACACACACACACACAAAGTATTATACATAGGAATAAACTTAACAAAATAGATACAAGATCTATATGAAGAAATCTAAGAAGTCTGATAAAAGAAATCAAATAAATTCTAAATAAATGTAGAGATATGCCATGTACATGGAAAGGAATATTCAATATTGTTAAACTGTTAATTCTTCCTATTGATTTATAGATTCAATGCAATCCCAGTCAAAATCCCAGAAAGTTATTTTGTGAATATCAACAAACTGATTCTAAAGCTAATATGGAACTGCAAAAGACCCAGAGTAACCAACACAATCATAATGAAGAACAAAGTCAGAAGACTGACACAATTCAATTTCAAGATTTACTGTAAAGCTACAGTACTTATGACAGTGTGACACTGGCAAAAGAATAAATGGATCAATGGAAAGGAATAGAGAACCCAGAGATAAACCCAGGCAAATATAGCCAACTAATCTTTGTTAAGCAATGGTACTGGAACAACTGGACATCCACATGCAGAAGAAGAAGAAAAAGGAGAAGAATTTAGACACTGACCTTGCACCTTTCACAAATATTCAAAATGGATCATAGACCTAAATGTAAAATGCGAAACTACAAAACTTCTAGAAGAAACATAGGAGAAAATCTAGGAGACCTTGGTTCGGTAATAAGATTTTAGATAAACACCAAAAGCATGATCTATGAAAGAAAAAAACTATACATTGGGTTTCATTTAAAACTTCTGCTCTATGAAAGACAGTGTTAAAAATAAAAATACAAGTCACAGACTGATAGGAAATATTTGCAGAATACATATCTGATAAAGGACTTGTATCCAAAATATACCAAGAATGCTTAAAACTCAACAACAAATCCAGTTTTTAAATGGGCAAAAGATCGAAACAGACACCTCAAAGAAGATGTACAGATGACAAATAAGCATATGAAAACATGTTCAACATCATATGCCATTAGAGAATTGCAAATAAAAACATCAGGTTATCACTACACACCTATTAGAATGGCTAAAATCCAAAACACTGACAAACACCAAACACTGACAAGGATGTGGAGCAACAAGAACTCTCATTCACTTCTGGTTGAGAATGCAAAAATGATGCAGTCATTTTGAAAGACAGTTTAGTTTCTTACACAACTAAACATAGTCTTATGACCATAATTCAGCCTTGCCATATGATCCAGCAATCACACCCCTCAGTATTTGCCTAAATGAATTGAAAATTTATGTCCACATTAAAAAAAACAAAAAAACCTGAATGTGAATTCTTATAGAAGCTTTATTCATAATTGCTGAAAACTGGAAGCAACTAAGATGTTCTTTAAAAGGTGAATGGATAAACAAACTGTAGTACATCCATACAATGTAATATTATTCAGCAATAAAAGAAATGATCTATCAAGCCACAAAAAGACACATAAAAACCTTAGATGCATATTACTTAGTGAAAGAAGCCAATCTAAAAGGCTATATACTGTAAGATTCCAACTATATGACATTCTGGAAAAGGCAAATATATAGAATCAATGAAAAGATAAAATATAGAATCAATGAAAAGATAAAATTGTTATCAGGGGTTTGGGGGGAGAAAGGGAGGGATAAATAGGTGGAACACAGGGGATTTTTATGGCAGCAAAACTATTCTGTATGATACTGTAATGAGGATATATGACTATGCACTTGGCAAAACCCATATAATATACAACACCAAGAGTGAAGCCTAATGTAAACTATGGATTTTAGTTAATAATAAAGTATCAATATTGGTTCATGAGTTGTAACAAATATACAACACCAGTGCAAGATGTTAGTAATAGGGGAAACCTTGAGGAGGGGAGGCAAGGGGTATGCAGGAATCATCTATACTTTGCTCAATTTTTTGTAAACCTAGAACTGCTCTAAAAGATAAACAAAATTGACAAACCTTTAGCTAGACTAAGAAAAAGAGAGGAAGACTCAAATAAATAAAATTAGAAATGAAAGGAGGCATTACAACTGATACCACAGAAATACATAGAATTGTAAGCAACTGCTATGAACAATTATATTCCAACAAATTGCATAACCTAGAAGAAATGGATACATTTCTATCAAGGCTGAATCAGGAAGAAATAGAAAATCTGAACAGACCAATAATAAGTAAAAAGGGATTGAATTAGTAATCAAAAAACTCGCAACACAGAAAACTCTAGGACCAGACAACTTCACTGGTGAATTCTACTACACATTTAAAGAAGAATTAACAGCAATATTCCCCAAACTCTTCCAAAATATTGTGAAGGAGAGAACACTTCCAAACTCATTTTACAAAGACAGCATTACCTTCATGCCAAAACCGGATAAGGATACCACAAGAAAAGAAAACTATAGGCCAATATCCCTGATTAATATAGGTGCAAAAATTCTCAACAAAAAATTAGCATACTGAATTCAAGAATACATAAAAAGGATTATATACCATGACCAAGTGGGATTTATCCCTGGGATGCAAGGATGGTTCAACACACACAAATCAATAACTGTAATACATCACATCAACAAAATGAAAGATAAAATCAGGATTATATCAAGAGACACAGGAAAAAAATTGACAAAATACAACATCCTTTCATGATTAAAACCCTTAATGGATTGGGTATAGAAGGAACATACCTCAATACAATAAAGGCTATATATATGTCAAACCTATAGCTCACATTATACTCAATGGAGGAAAATTGAAAGCTCTTCCTCTCAGATCAGGAACAAGACAGGGATGTCCACTCTCATCACTCCCATTTAGTACTAAAAGTCCTAGCTAGAGCAATTAGGCAAGACAAAGAAATAAAAGGTATCCAAACTGGAAACAAAGAAGAAAAATTGTTGCTATTTGCCAATGATATGGTCTCACATATTAAAAAACCCAAAGTCAATCAAAAAACTAACTGCCCGGGGGCTTCCCTGGTGGCGCAGTGGTTGCGCGTCCGCCTGCCGATGCAGGGGAACCGGGTTCGTGCCCCCGTCTGGGAGGATCCCACATGCCGCGGAGCAGCTGGGCCCGTGAGCCATGGCCGCTGAGCCTACGCATCCGGAGCCTGTCCTCCGCAATGGGAGAGGCCACAGCAGAGGGAGGCCCGCATACCACAAAAAAAAAAAAAAAAAAAAAAAA
>NC_041215.1:13097276-13102694 GCF_002837175.3 Physeter macrocephalus | reverse complement strand
CGGAGCCTGCCCTCCGCAATGGAAGAGGCCACAGCAGAGGGAGGCCCGCATACCACAAAAAAAAAAAAAAAAAAAAAAAAACCTAACTGCCCTAAGTGGGACTTCTAGTAGTATATTGAATAGGAGTTGCAAGAGTGGTCTACTCAGCCATAAAAATGAATGAATTTTTGTCATCTGCAACATGGATGGACCTGGAGGGTATGATGCTTAGTGAAGTAAACCAGACAGAGAAAGACAAATACTGTATGTTTTCACTTGTATGTGGAATCTAAAAAATGAAGCTAATGAATGAATATAATAAAACAGAAACAGACTCACAGATATAGAGAACTAACTAGTGGTCACCAGTGGGGGAAAGAAGGGAGGAGGGGCAAGATAGAAATATGTGATTAGGAGGTACAAATTACTATTTATAAAATAAATAGGCTACAAGGATATATTGTACAGCACAAGGAACATAGCTAGTATTTTATAATAACTTTAGAGTATAATCTATAAAAATATTGAATCACTGTTATACACCTGAAACTAATATTGTAAATCACTATACTTCAATAAAAAATAAAAATGAAAGAAAAAATTTTTTAAAAAGGAGAGAAAACTATTGGAACTAATCAATAGTTTCAGTAAAGTTGTAGGATACAATATCAATATTCAGAAATCAGTTGCATTCCTTTACACTAATGATGAAGCATCTGAAAAAGAAATAAAGAAAACTATCTCAGGGCTTTCCTGGTGGTGCAGTGGTTAAGAACCCACCTGCCAATGCAGGGGACGAGGGTTCGAGCCCTGGTCCAGGAAGATCCCACATGCTGCGGAACAACTAAGCCCGTGCACCACAACTACTGAGCCTGTGCTCTAGAGCCTGTGAGCCACAACTACTGAGCCCGTGTGCCACAACTACTGAAACCCACGTGCCTAGAGCCCATGCTCTGCAACAAGAGAAGCCACCACAATGAGAAGCCTGCGCACTGCAACGAAGAGTAGCCCCCGCTCACTGCAACTAGAGAAAGCCTGCGCACAGCAAAAAAGACCCAATGCAACCAAAAATAAATAATAGATTTTTTAAAAAGAAAACTATCTCATTCACAATAGCATCAAAAACAATAAAGTACTTAGAAATAAATTTAACCAAGGAAGTGAATGATCTGTACAATGAAAAGTAAAGATTTTGCTGAAAGAAATCAAAGATAATCAAACAAACAGAAAGACTTCTCATGTTCATGTATTGGAAGAATTAATATTGTCAAAATCGCTATACTACCCAAAGCCACCTACAGATTCAGCACAATCCTGATCAAAATAGCAAAAGCATTCTTCACATAAGTAGAAGAAATAATCCTGAGATTTGTGTGAAACTACAAAAGACCCTGAATAGCCAAAGCAATCCTGAGAAAAGAAAACAAACCCAGAGGTATCATGCTTCCTGATTTCACACTATATTACAAAGCCATAGTAATAAAAACAGCATGGTACTAGTATAAAAATAGACAACATTATAGAGAGCTTGGAATTAAACCCCCGCATATTCGACAAGGGAGCCAAGAACACCCAATGGGGAAAGAAGACTCTCTTCAACAAATCATGCTGGAAAACTAAAGAAACACATGCAGAAAAAGAAATTTGGACCGCTATCTCACATCACTCACAAAAATTAACTCAAACTGAATCAAAGACTTAAACATAAAACCTGATACCACAAAACTCCTAGGGGAAAAAAAAGTGTAAGGAAGAAGCTCCTCAATATTGGTCCTGGAAATGATTTTTTGTATATGACACCAAAAACACAAACACCAAAAGCAAAAATTAATCAATAGAACTGTATCAAACTCAAAACTTCTGCTCAGCAAAAGAAACAACTAACAAAATGAAAAGACAACCTATAGAATGGGAGAAAAATTTTGCAAATCATATATTGGATAAGGGGTTAATATCCAAAATATATAAAGAATTCATACAACTTAACAACAACAACAACAAAAATCCAATTTTAAAATGTACAGAAAAACTAAATGGGCATTTTTCCAAAGAGGACATCAAAATGGCCAACAGGCACATGTAAAGATGCTCAACATCACTAATAATCAAGGAAATGGAAATCAAAACCACAAGAAGATATTACCTCCCACCTATCAGAATGGGTATCATCAAGAAGACAAGAGAAAACAGGTGCTGGTGAGGATGTGGTAAAAAGGAAATCCTGCTGTTGGTGGAAATGTAAATTCATCCAACAACTATGGAAAACCATATGGAGGTTCCTCAAAAAATTAAAAATAGATCTACCATATGTCCCAGCAATTCCACTTCTGGGTATGTACCCAAAGGAAATAAAAACATTATTTTGTAGAGCTATATGCACTCCCACATTTATCTCAGCATTTTTCACCACAGCCAAGATATGGAAACAGCCTAAATGCCCATCAACAGATGAATGGATAAAAAAGATGTGGTATATATTCACATGGATCATTCAACCATGAAAAGGAAGATATCCTGCCATTTGAAACAACAAAAATGGACCTTGAGCACATTATGTTAAGTGAGATAAATCAGACAGAGAAAGACAAATACTATATGACATAGCTTGTCTTTGGAATCTAAAAAAGTCTGATAGGTAAAAAACAGAGTAAAATGGTGGTTACCAGGGGATGGGGGTTAGGGGGATAAGACTGATGTTGTTTAAGGATACAAACTTGCAACAAGTAGTAAATAAGCATTTGAAATTTAATGCACATTATAATGAATATAGACAATAATATTATACTATAATTATGTAATGTGTTAAATATCACTACAATGGTAGGCATATTATAATGTATAAATGTATCTAAGTAACATGTTGCATACCTTAAATTTACATAACGTTATATGTCAAAGTTATTCAATTAAAAAATATACACATACAAAATACAGAATAAAACTGCTCTGGAACATAAAGAAATAAGAAAAAAGGTAGTGCAAAACAAGCCATCAACAAAATGAAAAGGTAACCTACTAAATGGGAGAAAATATTTGCAAATCATATCTGATAAAGGGTTTTAATCTAAAAAATATAAAAACTCATACATCTCAAATGAAAAAAAATAAACTATCCAATTTAAAAATGGGCAGAGAATCTGCCCATTTTAAAATAGACATTTTTCCAAAGAAGACATACAGATAGCCAACAGATATATGAAAAGATGCTCAACATCACTAATCATCAAAGAAATGCAAATCAAAACCACAATGAGATATCAACTCACACCTGTCAGAATGGCTGTTATCAAAAAGATAAAAGATAGTAAGTGTTGGCAAGGATGTGAAGAAAAGGGAACACTTGTGCACTGTTGGTGGAAATGTAAATTGGTGCAACCACCATGGAGAACAGTATAGAGGATCCTCAAAAGATTAAAAACAGAACTACCATATGATCCAGCAATTCTACTTCTGGGGTATTTATCCAAAGAAAATGAAAACACTTAACTTAAAAAGATATCTTCACCCCCCTGTTCATTGCAGCATTATTTACAATAGCCAAGATGTGGAAACAACCTAAGTGTGCATCAATGAATGAATGAATAAAGAAAATGTGGTATATATATATATATATATATATATATATATACACACACACACACAATGGAATATTATTGAGCCATAAAAATTAAGGAAATCCTGCCATTTGTGACAATATGAATGGATCTTGAGTGCATTATGTACGCTAGGTGAAATAAGTCAGAAAGATAAATACTGTATCATCTCACTTATATGTGGAATCTATTAAAAAAAAAAAAAGGAAAAAGGTAGCCTAGATCTGGGGAAAGTAGGTTTCCAAAATCTCAGAGAAAGGAGGGCTAGGACCTGTGTCCCCACATTCATGAAGTTAGCTCCAGAACCATGCGGTGAGGGAGCCACAGCAGAATTCCTAGAGAAATATGGCAGTGATCTTAATTGAAAAGAAAAGGAATGAGGAACAGTAGAGACCCCTGTGGCAGCGCAAGGACCTCTGCAAAATCAGGCAGGATAAAGAGACATGGAGAGCCACTGGCCCCGCACAAGACCTCAGAGACAGGCACAGTTCGACTAAGACTCAGGCCACTGTGGTCCTACTTTCAGAGAACAGGAAGCTTCGCCTGCAGCAGGTGCTTGGCAAATCATCCACTGGTAGATTTGACTAATGTGCTCAAAGCTCAGAGGGTGTCAGGACCTATGCTGGGGGGCTGACAATCCAGTGTGGGTCTTATGGCCTAGCAGGAAGTGAAGGCGTTGACCACTTATATGTGGCAGGAGCATGAGAGCTAGGAACTGGGAAACTGAGGAGCCACATGGGTGCATGATGGGATCCCTACCTGAGCAGGGGATGGGGTGGGGACAAGGAAGATCTCTGAAAGGAAGAGAGGCCTGAAAGATGTCTCATCAAGGCCCAGGAGAAAGGGCTGGGGAGAAGGAAAGGTGCAGTCCATGCCACAGAACCAAGGGAGCCCCCAAGAACTTGATAATTACAGCACGGCTGGGGTAAATGAGTGACTGGAGGAGGTTTAGGGGCAGGACAGAGAGGCCTTGGGGACACAAGAAGAGAGCTAGGTGTTCCTCAGGGGGCAATAGGAGACCATGGCAGATGGGTCACACCCACAATTAAAATCAGATTTTTCACTTTTAAGTATTCTTTCAGGGTACAGAAGTTAGAAAATACAAAGTGAGAGTAGGTCACAGGCATAAAAAACAAACTTATGGTTACCAAAGGGGAAAGGGGGGAGGGATAAATTAGGAGTTTGGGATTAACATATACACACTACTATACATAAAATAGATAACCAATGAGGACCTACAGTATAGCACAGGGAACTATACTCAATATTTTGTAATAAACTAGCAGGGAAAAGAATCTGAAAAAGAATATAGATATATATGTAAAACTGAATCACTGTGCTGTATACATGAAACTAAAACAACATTTATTTACTTATTTTTATTTTTAATTTTTAAAATTTTCTTATTTTTTAACATCTTTATTGGAGTATAACTGTTTTACAATGTTGTGTTAGTTTCTGCTGTATAACAAAGTGAATCAGCTATATGTATACATGTCTCCATATCTCCTCCCTCTTGCGTCTCCCTCCCACCCTCCCTATTCCACCCCTTTAGGTGTTCACAGAGCACCGAATGATCTCCCTGTGCTATGCAGCTGCTTCCCATTAGCTATCTATTTTACATTTGGTAGTGTATATATGTCCACGCCACTCTCTCACTTCGTCCCAGCTTACCCTTCCCCCTCCCCGTGTCCTCAAGTCCATTCTCTACGTCTGCATGTTTATTCCTGTCCTGCCCCTAGGTTCTTCAGAACCTTTTCTTTTTTTAGATTCCATATATATGTGTTAGCATATGGTATTTATTTTTCTCTTTCTGACTTACTTCACTCTGTATGACAGACTCTAG
>NC_041215.1:13088306-13097137 GCF_002837175.3 Physeter macrocephalus | reverse complement strand
TTTCTTTTTATGGCTGAGTAATATTCCATTGTATATATGTGCCACCTCTTCTTTATCCATTCAATTGTCGATGGACACTTAGGTTGCTTCCATGTCCTGGCTATTGTAAATAGAGCTGCAATGAACATTGTGGTACATGACTCTTTTTGAATTATGGTTTTCTCAGGGTATATGCCGAGTAGTGGGAGTGCTGGGTTGTATGGTAGTTCTAGTTTTAGTGTTTTAAGGAACCTCCATACTGTTCTCCGTAGGGGCTGTATCAATTTACATTCCCACCAACAGTGCAAGAGGGATACCTTTTCTCCATACCCTCTCCAGTATTTATTGTTTGTAGATTTTTTGATGATGGCCATTCTGACTGATGTGAGGTGATACCTCATTGTAGTTTTGATTTGCATTTCTCTAAAGATCAGTGATGTTGAGCATCCTTACATGTGTTTCCCATTCTGAGGGCTGTCTTTTCGTCTTGTTTATGGTTTCCTTTGCTGTGCAAAAGCTTTTAAGTTTCATTAGGTCCCATTTGTTTATTTTTGTTTTTATTTCCAATACTCTAGGAGGTGGGTCAAAATGGATCTTGCTGTGATATATGTGATAGAGTGTTCTGCTATGTTTTCCTCTAAGAGTTTTATAGTGTCTGGCCTTACATTTAGGTCTTTAATCCATTTTGAGTTTATTTTTATGTATGGTCTTAGGGAGTGTTCTAATTTCATTCTTTTACACGCAGCTGTCCAATTTTCCCAGTACCACTTGTTGAAGAGGCTGTCTTTCCTCTACTGTATATTCTTGCCTCCTTTGTCCAAGATAAGGTGACCATACATGCATGGGTTTATCTCTGGGCTTTCTATCCTGTTCCATTGACCTATATTTCTGTTTTTGTGGCAGTACCATACTCTCTTGATTACTGTAGCTTTGTAGTATAGTATGAAGTCAGGGAGCCTGATTCCTCCAGCTCCGTTTTTCTTTCTCAAGATTTCTTTGGCTCTTTGGGGTCTTTTGTGTTTCCATGCAAACTGTGAAATTTTTTGTTCTAGTTCTGTGAAAAATGCCATTGGTCATTTGATAGGGATTGCACTGAATCTGTAGATTGCTTTGGGTAGTGTAGTCATTTTCACAATATTGATTCTTCCAATCAAAGAACATGGTATATCCCCCCATCTGTTTGTATCATGTTTTTTTTTTAACATCTTTATTGGAGTATAATTGCTTTACAATGGTGTGTTACTTTCTGCTTTATAACAAAGTGAATCAGCTATACATATACATATGTCCCCATATCTCCTCCTTCTTGCAGTTCCCTCCCACCCTCCCTATCCCACCCCTCTAGGTGGTCACAAAGCACCGAGCTGATCTCTCTGTGCTATGTGGCTGCTTCCCACTAGCTATCTATTTTACATTTGGTATTGTATATATGTCCATGTCACTCTCTCACTTCATCCCAGCTGACCCTTCCCCTTCCCCATGTCCTCAAGTCCATTCTCTATGTCTGTCTTTATTCCTGTCCTGCCCCTAGGTTCTTCAGAACTCCCCCCCCCCTTTTTTTTAAGATTCCATATATATGTGTTAGCATATGGTATTTGTTTTTCTCTTTCTGACAATGGACACTTAGGTTGCTTCCATGTCCTGGCTATTGTAAATAGTGCTGCAATGAACATTGTAACAGAACATTTAAAATCAACTATACATAAATAAAATTTTTTTTTAAAGTGAGGGTAGGGAGACAGGTCAGGAGATCATTTCTCAGGTGTAGGCAAAAGGGAATGGTGGCATGGATGGGTGGTGAGAGTAACCAGGACGCCTAAGAGGCCCAGCAAACATAACCTGAAGACAAGGGAGCCTCTGACAACCTACCCTCTCCCCAACCAGCATGCTCCCCGCCCTTGCAGGTAATGCTAACTCACTTCATTTTTCCTGTTGCTCAAGTCCTTGGTGCCATCTTTAACTCCTCTTTGTCCCATTTCAGCCTAGTCTGTCTGCAGATTCTATCAGTTTTACCTCCCCAATAAACCCAGAATTGCACCACTTCTTATCACCTGGTCTGAGACACCATCATGGGCAACTGGATTGTGGCAGTAGCTCCCCCTAATCTCCTAGCCTGCCTTAGGGCTTGTCCATTTTGACAAGCTATCCCTCAGGATGCTGAAATACAGTGCTGAGCCCACTGCCTGCCCCTTCCCTGCAGACTCTAGATTAAATTAGGATCACCATCACTTCATTCCAAAACCATTCAGAACGTGCTCTAGCCAACGCAGCCAGATTTACATTGGGGAGCTTTGTGTTTTGTTTGGGGAACAGTGAAGCATGTCACCTAGCTCAAGTAGAGCTTGTATATTAAAGCTTACCCTGGCCACTGTTTTGCCGCCTTCCCACAACCCTGGAGATGTCCAGGTGGTTTTTGGACCAGTGGACCCTCGGACTGAACCCTATCACATCCTATCTCCAACTTGAACCGTTTTCACAAGGAATTCTATTTCTGCTCTTGAGAGGGGCCCTGCCCTGTCCCAGTTATGGTCACTCACGTTTTACTTGCAGATGCAGCAGCTCCTCCAGACTGTGGAAGGGGACGGGGCTGCTGGAAATTCCACTCCAGAGGGACCCCGAGCCACTGTGTGCATGAACCAGTTAAAAATCCAGCGGCTTGTGCTTCTCCTGCAGCGCTCTCTCCCTACCTCCTCTACTAGCCTCCACGAGAGACTTTATCAGGCATTTGCTGTTGTTGTGGGAGGAAAAGAGGGGCATGGATCAGAGCTCGCTAAGGGCCAGGCACTGCAGACCAAAGATGAATGCTGTTCTCAAGGAGGCCAAGTTGCAAAGTGACAGCTGGAAACAATCACAAATCAGCAGGCAAGGCCCCAATACAGGTGAAGGCAGGGTGGGCAGAGCTTCAGAAGCCCCCACAGCAGGAAGTGCTGGAGGTGGTCTATACCCTTTAGGATGCTTCAGAACTGCCCAGGGCCTTGTCACAAATGCAGATTCATGAGCTCCACCCCAAAACATTCTGATTCAGGAAGTCAGGAGAGGAGCCCTAGAACCCACAGGTTTAACAGGGTCTGGGTGATTCTGACTCAGGTGGATCTATTTTAGAAGACTGGAGAATCAGACTGCTGTGGGGAGGGGAGCAATGGGCTGATGGTCATCACCGCTGCCAGAGAAGGTTTGGAGCCCCAGTATATTTCCTAGCAGTTCTGGTGGGGCTGGTTATGGGGTGTGCAAGGAGTATAGATGGGGAAGGACAAGTGAGGCTAAAGAGCAGCTGTGCTCAACAGAGGTCCCAAGATGGGTGTAAAAGGAGAACACTGTCCCAAATGTTCTCTAGGAGTGAAGGTCCTGTGTACCTTCCAGAGGAGATTCAGTGAGTGACACCTGATCTCCCAGTCACTTCTCTAGAACAGATTAATTCTTCCTTCATGCCCCTCCTTCTTGGGACCTAACAGTCCAGTGCTCAGTTTTCATCAGCTCTCCATTTGCACCAGCTTCCCAACTGCAGCACAAACACGAGGCTCTCCGACTTCCAAATTCGGTCCTGCCTCACCCTTAGAACCACCAGCTGCCACTCTTTGAGCTACAAGAAGGCCTCACAAAGGGGATGGCCCTTGGGGATTTTAATTTTTTTAACCTGCATAGAGAGTTTCAGAACAAGGAATAGAAAAATCTCAGAGGCACCCCCCAAGGCCAGGTGAGGTCAAAACTTGCTGGATGTGGGACTTCCCTGGTGGTTAAGACCCTACGCTTCCACTTCAGGGGGCGCAGGTTCAATGCCTGGTCGGGGAACTAAGATCCTGCATGCCCCACTGTGCAGTCAAAGAATAAAAATAAAAAATAAAACAAAACAACAACAAGTGGCTGGATGTCAAACTCCAGGGATGGTACCTAACTCCTCACCTCTACTGCACCATTGATGATCTTTTTTCTCCAAGAAACAGTTGGGAAGGATGTCCACTGCTTCTGCCAGTCAGCAGGGGGAAACATGGCTCTGCAGCCACAAAATGGAAGGTAAGATAAAGGTGGAGGAAACCGAGGTCACTGACAGTGCGGACTGGCAATGCAGGATGAAAGGTGCCAGTTACATGAAAGGCAGGAGAGGGCAGAACACAGGGCCTCAGGGAAGAGGGTGGGATGGCGGTCACTGAGTGCAGGGCTGGAGGAGAGGGGAGGGGCTGGAGGCAAAGGACAAGAAGCTACTCAGGTGGGCTAGAGAGAGGTCAGAGGATGGAAGAACTTAGCTTTGTACCTTCCTCAGCGTTTACTAGAAGTAAGGGGCGGTGAATGGGGCTTTTCCCTTGGGATTTAGCACTTTTCCTTTCTCCAGGCACCCCACACCCCAAGGCAGCAGAAAGCTGTTGAGAGGCAACTGAGTCAGCATGGCCATGGGAGGGACTCAGCTTCCAAGTGAGAGTGAGAGGTGCTTACTGAGTAGGAGGCACTGGGGCAGGCTTTGCAGGGGGGCTGAACCAAGCATGAAGAGAGAGAATAGCACCCCCAAAGCAGTGCTTCTCCAAATGAGGGTGGCTCACCTGCACCACCATCTCCCAGCAGCTTTTTGGAAAAATGCCTTCCTGATCCCCACACCTGATGTACTAAATCAGACCCTCTGAAGGTAGACCCCCCAAATCTGCTCCATCAACAAGCAACCTGGGTGGCTTTTAAGCAGTCAACTTGAAAAGACCCACTGATGAAGGCCCAGAGAGTCTGTCTGGGCCCTTCTCCAGTTTGTTAACAGTGTGCTGGGGAGAGAGGGCTACACTGTACTCTGCTGCTTTCCCAGCTGGATTAGCAGCTCATTTCAATTTGCTCTCCCTGCCCCGGGATTTGAGGAGGGTGGAGAAGAGGTCATCGCAAGCAATGGTTCCAAACGTTAGCTGCCTATCGGAATGACATAAATGTATTTTATTTATTTATTTTGTATTTAATTGTAGTTGATTAACAATATTGTGTTAGTTTCAGGTGTGCAGCTTCAGATTCTTTTCCATTATAGGTTATTACAAGATACTGGATATAATTCCATGTGCTATGCAGTAAACCCTTGTGGCTCATCTATTTTATATATAACAGTGTGTATCTATTAATCCCATACTCCTAATTCACCTCTCTACCTCCCCTTTCCCCTTTGGTAACTATGAGTTTGTTTTCTACGTCTGTGAGTCTGCTCCTGTTTTGTAAATAAGTTGATTTGTATATATTAAGATTCCACATATAAGTCATGTGATATATATTTGTCTTTCTCTGTCTGACTCACTTCAGTTAGAATGATAATCTCTAGGTCCACCCATGTTGCTGCAAGTGGCAATATTTCACTCCTTTTTATGGCTGAGTAATATTCCATTACATATATGTATATGTATACATATATATACACACACACACACCACATCTGTTTTTGAGAAATTTTTGAAATTTTAATTTTTTTATAATTATGTAAAATATTTACATGGGTTCAGAGTCAAGGCTACAGAACAAGGTATATTCAAAGAAATTTAGCTTCTATCTGTGTCTTCTCCATCCTATTCCCTCCGCCCTCCATGGTCAAGTTTTTTAAAAATTATGGCTAATACTGTCTACACCACATCTTCTTTATCCATCACATGAATATCTTTTAAAAGTTGCTTTGGCCCTACCCCAGACCAGTTAAATCAAAAGGTCTCAGTTGGGAGGCAGATAAAAGCATTTAAGGCTTGTGGGTGACTGTTACGGGAAGCCAAGGAGGAATACCCTTGCACCAAAGGAGGGGTCTTAACCCTTTTTGTACCATGGACACCTTCTCAGAATGTTTGAGGTACTTTCAAAATACCTAGTATTACAAAGGAAAGTTATTGTATTAACACTTGGTTATCAAAAACTAAAACGAATTTTATTTAGGTGGGCCATTTTTCTATGTCAAAATGGTCTAACCACCATTAGTAATTCCACATGGTTCAACCAAATAGTAACATGTACTTATTACACAGTAAATAACAAGATAGAGCAGTAGGACTAACAAATGATGTAACTGCAAAGAAGTGATACACATAAACAATATTTCAAGGTATCTGCAACAACTGCAATATAATCTGTAAATGGCTGTGATTTTTGTTGGTGAGACACACACTACCATGATTTGTTGCTTCCATTCATAATTTTCAGAGAGCAGCGACATCTGCTGGGAACTTGTTATGAACACAAACCCCAGATGGGCTGTATCTCTGGGGTCCATCAAGACAGCAGCCAGCTCCATCCCCTCTCCATCTCCAGGTAGAATTAGTTTTTCAATCAGAAATAATTTGGTAAGTAGAAAGGTATCTCAAATTAAAAAATAATCAATAAACATACTAGTTTTTCATCTTTATGGGCTATTTCTATTTCTTCCATGAATTACTAACCAGGGGTTTTGTCCATGTTTCTGTCAAAGTGTGTGTCTCTCTTTAGTGGCTCTCTTTATATATTGGGGATGTTAATCAATCTCTCTTTTGGTGAAATTTAACAAAATTTACCAATTTGTCACTTATCTGTTTGCTTTATACATGGGTGTCTTGATACACAGATATTATATTCAAGGATCAATCTGTGAAATTTCTTTCTTCTTAAATTTAGAAAGATCTTCCCCTGTCAGCTGAAGGTTAACATATACCTCAGTTTGCCTTTTAATTCCTTGCTCTTTATTTTGGAATATAATTAAAGAGGTCTGTTTATTTTCTAAATAGTAAACAAATTATTTTAACATTAATTATGGTGAGAAATGCCAGGAAAGATAAAAGCAGCCCCTAACAACTGATAAACATAGACACAAAAATCCTCAACAAAATACTAGCAAACTGAATCCAACGATACAATAAGAGGATCATATACAACAATCAAGTGGGATTTAGCCCACAGATGCAGGGATTTTTCAATATCTTCAAATCAATTGGTGTGATATGCCACATTAACAAATTGAAGAATAAAAACCATATGATCATCTCAATAAATGCGGAAAAAGCTTTTGACAAAATTCAACACCCATTTATGATAAAAAACTCTCCAGAAAGTGGGCATAGAGGGAACCTACCTCAACATAATAAAGGCCATATATGACAAACCTACAGCTAACATCATACTCAGCAGTGAAAAGCTGAAAGCATTTCCTCTAAGATCAGGAATAAGACAAGGATGTCCACTCTCACCACTTTTTGTGGGGGAGGGTCCCTCTCCAGCATTTATTGTTTGTGTATTTTTTGATGATAGACATTTTGACCAGCATGAGGTGATATCTCACTATAGTTTTGATTTGCATTTCTCTAATAATTAGTGATGTTGAATATCTTTTCATGTGCCTCTTGGCCTCTTTAGAGAAATGTCTATTTATTTCTTCTGCCCATTTTTTGATGGGGTTGCTTGTTTTGATGATATTAAGCCACATGAGCTGTTTGTAAATTTTGGAAAGGTGCTTTTATTCAGCATAGTTTTGGAAGTCCTAGCCATGGCAATCAGAGAAGAAAGAAATAAAAAGAATACATATTGGAAAAGAAGAAGTAAAACTGTCACTGCTAGCAGATGACATGATACTATACACAGAAAATCCTAAAGACACAACCAGAAAACTACTAGAGCTCATCAATGAATTTGGTAAAGTTGCAGTATACAAAATTAACACACAGAAACCCTTGAATTCCTATACACTAACAATGAAAGATCAGAAAGAGAAATTAAGGAAACAATCCCATTCACCATCGCAACAAAAAATAAAATACCTAGGAATACACCTACCTAAGGAGGTTAAAGACCTGTACTCAGAAAAGTATAAGACACTGATGAAAGAAATCAAAGATGTGTGGGGGAGGGTCCCTCTCCAGCATTTATTGTTTGTGTATTTTTTGATGATAGACATTTTGACCAGCATGAGGTGATATCTCACTATAGTTTTGATTTGCATTTCTCTAATAATTAGTGATGTTGAATATCTTTTCATGTGCCTCTTGGCCACTTTAGAGAAATGTCTATTTAATTCTTCTGCCCATTTTTTGATGGGGTTGCTTGTTTTGATGATATTAAGCCACATGAGCTGTTTGTAAATTTTGGAAAGGTGCTTTTATTCAGCATAGTTTTGGAAGTCCTAGCCATGGCAATCAGAGAAGAAAGAAATAAAAAGAATACATATTGGAAAAGAAGAAGTAAAACTGTCACTGCTAGCAGATGACATGATACTATACACAGAAAATCCTAAAGACACAACCAGAAAACTACTAGAGCTCATCAATGAATTTGGTAAAGTTGCAGTATACAAAATTAACACACAGAAACCCTTGAATTCCTATACACTAACAATGAAAGATCAGAAAGAGAAATTAAGGAAACAATCCCATTCACCATCGCAACAAAAAATAAAATACCTAGGAATACACCTACCTAAGGAGGTTAAAGACCTGTACTCAGAAAAGTATAAGACACTGATGAAAGAAATCAAAGATGACACAAACAGATGGAGAGATATACCATGTTCTTGGAATGGAAGAATCAATATTTTGAAAATGACTGCACTACCCAAAGCAATCTACAGATTCAATGCAATCACAATCAAATTACCAATGGCATTTTTCGCAGAAGTAGAACAATAAATTTTTAAATTTGTAGGGAGACACAAAAGACCCTGAATAGCCAAAGCAATCTTGAGGAAAAAAAAAAAAAAAAAACGGAGCTGGAGGAATCAGACTCCCTGACTTCAGACTACACAGCAAAGCTACAGTAATCAAGACAATATGGTACTGGCACAAAAACACAAATATAAATCAATGGTACAGGATAGAAAGCCCAGAGATAAACCCATGCACCTATGGTTAACTAATCTATGACAAAGGAGACAAGGATATACAATGGAGAAAAGA
>NC_041215.1:13059525-13088276 GCF_002837175.3 Physeter macrocephalus | reverse complement strand
GACACTATAAAACTCTTAGAGGAAAACATAGGAAGAACACTCTTTGACATAAATCACAGCAAGATCTTTTTTTGCCCCACCTCCTAGAGTAATGGAAATAAAAACAAAAATAAACAAATGGACCTAATGAAACTTAAGAGCTTTTGCACAGCAAAGGAAACCATAAACAAGACAAAAAGACAACCCTCAGAATGGGAGAAAATATTTGTGAATGAATCAATGGACAAAGGATTAATCTCCAAAATATAGAAACAGCACATGCAGCTCAATATCAAAAAACCAAAAAACCCAATCAAAAAATGGGTGGAAGACCGAAATAGACATTTCTCCAAAGAAAACATACAGATGGCCAAGAGGCACATGGAAGTGATGTACAACACTGCTAACTATTAGAGAAATGCAAATCAAAACTACAATGAGATATCACCTCACACTGGTTAGAATGGGCATCATTAGAAAAATCTACAAACAATAAATTCTGGAGAGGGTGTGGAGAAAAGGGAACCCTCTTGCACTGTTGGTGGGAATGTAAATTGATACACCCACTATGGAGAACAGTATGGAGGTTCCATAAAAAACTAAAAATAGAATTACCATATGAGCCAGCAATTCCACTACTGGGCATATACCCAGAGAAAACCATAATTCAAAAAGACACATGCACCCCAATGTTCATTGCAGCACTATTTACAACAGCCAGGTCATGGAAGCAACATAAATGTCCATTGACAGATGATATTACTCAGCCATAAAAAGGACCAAAATTGGGTCATTTGTAGAGATGTGGATGGACCTAGAGACTGCCTTACAGAGAGTGAAGTAAGTCAGAAAGAGAAAAACAAATATCATATGTTAACACATGTATGTGGAATCTACCAAAAATTGTACAGATGAACCGGTTTGCAGGGCAGAAATAGACACACAGATGTAGAGAACAAATGTATGGACACCAAGGGGGAAAAGGGGGGTGGGATGAATTGGGAGATTGGGATTGACATATATACACTAATATGTATAAAATAGATAACTAATGAGAACTTACTGTATAGCACAGGGAACTCTATTTCACTTCACTGTACAGTAGAAACTAACATAAGATTGTAAAACATCTATACCCCAATAAAAAAAAAAGATGTGGTACATATATACAATGGAATTTTACTCAGCCATTAAAAAGAATGAAATAATGCCATTTGCAGAAATGTGGATGAACCTGGAGATTATCTTACTAAGTGAAGTTAGACAGAGAAAGACAAATGTCATATGATATCTCTTATATGTGGAATATAAAAAAAGAAAATGATACAAATGAATTTATTAAACAGAAACAGACTCACAAACTTGAAAAACAAACTTTTGGTTACCAAAGGGGAAACATGGGGGGAAGCCTAAATTGGGAGTTTGGGATTGACATATACACCCTACTGTATTTTAAATCGATAACCAACATGGACCTTCTGTATAGCACAGGGAACTCTGATCAATATTCTGTAATAATGTAAATGGGAAAAGTATTTGAAAAAGAACAGATACATATATATATGTAACTGAATCACTTTGCTGTACACCTGAAACTGACACAACATTGTTAATCAACTATACTCCAACATGAAATGAAAATTTTTTAAAAAATTCATTATGGTGAGAAATGCCAGGATACATAAAAGCAGCCCCTGACAACTTGAAACTGGCCTGACACCATCAACCAGCTTACAATTAGGACTTGGTGTTCTGTTGAACATAAACAATTTCACAGAACACCAACATCAGACAAGGCCATTCTGATACTTTAAAAAAGAGGGAAAAGGAAGATACTTGTACCCACCCCCTAGAACACCCATCCTTGCAACCCCCCTCCCCATACACACATTTCACACACTTGTGCTCACAAAACCTGTTACAGCCTGAACCCAGAGGAAGGCAAGGTCCACCTGATGCTCTGACTATCCCAGGACCCTGCTCACCTCACCCCCAGGCCCTCCTGAGGTTCAGATTTTGGTGCTGATGTCTTACCTTGACTAGAGAGAATGGGGCCAGATTTCCAGTTTCCAGTCCAGCATGTAAGGGGCTTAGAAGTCATCACTCCGTCCTAGCAAACAAAAAGCTGAACAAACTGAAAAATCAACAACTCCTCTTAGATCTGTCAGAGAAGTGAGGTCACAGGGCAAACCACTGCTCCCCAAATTGGGGAGACCGGCAGATTCAGAGAACCACAACTTAATGAAGCCAAAAACTTCCTCACAAGCAGAAATCTCCTTAGGCACTGGTGCTGGGGTAGGAAAACCTGAACTGTAATTGACAAATTGCTGGAGGCTCAGTGTGGTCAAATCTGGAAGTTAAAAACTCCAGGGGCTCCAGTCACAGGGGGTCCCCACACATATGTGAGTTTTACCTCCAGGAGCTCAACCAGATTCTCGCAGTGAAGATCAAAGAAAAATTCTCTCCTAATCCTGGCTGGGGGAAGGAGAAAAGTAACCACTTTGAAATACACCCCAGGGCTTCCCTGGTGGCGCAGTGGTTGAGAGTCCGCCTGCCGATGCAGGGGACACGGGTTCGTGCCCCGGTCCGGGAAGATCCCACATGCCGCGGAGCGGCTAGGCCCGTGCGCCATGGCCGCTGAGCCTGCGCGTCCGGAGCCTGTGCTCGGCAACGGGAGAGGCCACAGCGGTGAGAGGCCCGCGTACCGCAAAAAAAAAAAAGAAAGAAAGAAAGAAATACACTCCAGCAGTCTGTTCTTTACAAGGCTGCCCTGAAGAGAAACTTTCCAGAGTCTCACCAGCCTGGGAGAAGGGAACTACCCAACCCCATCCCTCTAGCCATCCAGCCCCACCTAAGGGTGGGAAAACACTGAGAAGCTGGTGATGTACATAGCCCAGGGGCACAGGCTCACTAAAAGTCTGGTGACCTTGATTATAAGATTATAAAGATTATAAAATGCTAATCATAAGATTATAAAATGCTTCTCCTCTCCCATACCTCAAGGTCACATCACTAAAGCCCTATTTATAGCAGTTCCTTTTACTCAGTACATCATGCGTGGCTTTTAACAACAGTAACAACAACAAAAAAGCAAGGCATACCGAAAGGTAAAAAGACAGTTTGAAAAGAGGGAGCAAGGATCAGAACCAGACTCAGATATGGCAGAGGGACGCTGGAATTATCAGACCAGGGATTTAAAACAATTATGATTAAGATGCTAAGGGCTCTAATGGAAAAAGTAGACAACATACAAGAGCAAACAAGATAGGTAATGTGTAAGCAGAGGGATGGAAATTCTAAGAATCAAAAGCAAAACACCAGAATTCAAAAACACTAACAGAAAAGAAGAATGCCTTTGATGGTCTCACAAGCATACTGGATACAGCTGAGGAAAGAATCTCTGACCTTGAGGATACATCAAGAAATAGAAACTTCAAAAACTGAAAAGTAAACCAAAGACAGAAAAAAAAGGAACAGATTATCCAAGAACTCTGAGACAACCACAAAAGTTGTGACACACTCATAATGGAAATACCAGGAGAAGAAACACAAGAAACAATTGAAGCAATAATGACCAAGAATTTCCCCAAATTAATGTCAGATACCAAAACAGGCAGAGATCGAGGAAGCTCAGAGAATACCAAACAGAAAAAAATGTCTCCAAACCCACACCTATGTATATCATATCAGCTAAAAAAAAAAAAATTAAAGAGATAATGAGGTCCAGGCTTGTACTTGGAAAACATGAAGGAAATGAAATGAGAAATGTGTAGAACCCAAATTCAAATTCTTACCACTCCACTATCTTGTCAGTTCTCTACTGCCAAGACTGAGGCCATACTGAGACGGGAAGGGGGCAGGGCACAACCTTTAAAAGAATGACATAGCCCGAGGGCATGACATAAACTGATTAGAACCAACTAGGTCCAGGATGAACCATGACAGTTCCAAGGCTGACCATGTTAAGGTCAAAAGTGGGAGGTGGTCCAATTCCTGGAAATCCCCACCCCTTTCCCAAAATAGCTGGAATACTCCTCCAACTCATTAGCCTATGAAATTACCCACCCCTGTAAAAACTGACAACCCCATACCCTGAGGCCTCTTGCCTTCCAAGATGGCCCACACTCTGTCTATGGAGTGTGTATCTCCCTGAATACACCTTCTTTCACTTTACTATGTCTTGCTCTTGAATTCTTTCCTGCACGAAGCCAAGAACCCACACTTGGTGGCCATTCCAGGGACTCAGACATGACTTGGGATGTGACCATCCTCTCGCACCCCACTCTCTTTCCTGCAACATCTTTTCTGGCACCCAATGAGGGGCCTCAAAGGCCATAATCTCGATCCGCCTATTGGGCTATGGCTCCTCTCTGAAGGGTGGCTGGGACTTATCCTGAGCCATGTAGATTCAAGTAGCCCGTTAAGTGGCAACTGACGTTGCCTGCAGGATCTGGCAGAGACCAGTTCTCTGGCCGTGAAGAAGCACACTGAGGCCAGGGCTTCTCCCCCTCAGTCTTTCTCCTTCTCCTATTGCTCTATCTCTTTGAACTTGAAAAGATCCACCCAATTCCACCCAATTCCCCCTCTCTACTCGTTTCATCCCAGTCCAATTCTGGGAAGTCAGAACTGCGAGGGGGCCCAAATTGGGGGACTCCCATGAGTTCTGCTAGATTTGCGGAGCAGATGTTGCAGGCAAGCGCTTCCCTCAGGAGGGTTGCAGTCCCTTCCTCCCTAGGAAACGTCGAGGCTGTGCACCTTCCTAATCCCACTCAGCCTTCCTACTTTTTCTGGACTTTATCAACCCCTGAGGGGAGGTAGCGGGTGAGCACCTTTCTCAGCGGGCTTACGAATCTCTCTTGGGAAGCATCATGGCTGCTTCATGGCTGGATACCTTCCTTACTGTCCTGGATTTCCCTTATATCTTCCTTCTCTCATGACTTCTTGGACTGTCTGTTGATCCTTGAGCCTCCTGGGTGGCTTTACCAGCAAGTTGGGCATTACCTCTTTTACTTCTGTGGAGAGGTAGCCCTCCTCAACATCCCAAGGACCATATCCTGAGGGGAGTTTTTGCCTTTTATTGTTATCACCCGCCTTGTGGGCTCCAGCCCTACCCTTCAGCTCTATTTGTTTCTCTTTCTTTTTTTTTTTGATAAAGGTAATCCATTTAGTTGACTCAGGGACTAGGTCTCCTCTCTTTCTGAAGGATTTAGGCTCTGGAACTCTGGCCACTTTTTCTCCTTCTTACTCTTGTTCCTCTCCTTCCATTTAGGGAGGGCCTAGGTCTCTTCCCTCCCTCTCTGAAGGATTTAGGCCCTGAGACTCTAATTGCTTTTTCTCACCCTGGCTCTTGTTCCTTTCCTTGACTAATCCAAGGGGCCTCCTCAGGCTAACTGACCAGGCAGATTTTGGGTGATCATAGGGACCCCACAGTTGACACTGGGAGAATGCCAGGACAAATAGCTACCATAACTACCATCTGTCCAGGATCCATCAGACCGCCATCTTGTCAAGACATCCCAACAAAAAATGGGGCAACTACAAGCATCCCAATGGACTCCCTGCTAGGATGCATATTAGCTAATCGAGGAAAATTTAAAGAGGATGGCTTAAGAAAAAAGAAATTAATTTCCTTTTGCAATACTGCATGGCCCCAGTACAAACTAGGGGACCAAGAGTTCTGGCCAGGGCTTTCCTGGTGGCGCAGTGGTTGAGAGTCCACCTGCCGATGCAGGGGACACGGGTTCGTGCCCCAGTCCGGGAAGATCCCACATGCCGCGGAGCGGCTGGGCCCGTGAGCCATGGCCACTGAGCCTGCGCGTCTGAAGCCTGTGCTCCGCAAAGGGAGAGGCCACAACAGTGAGAGGCCCGCGTACTGCAAAAAAAAAAAAAAAAAAGAGTTCTGGCCAAAGGATGGGTCATTGAATTACAGTACCATCTTTCAGCTGAACATATTTCTTAAAAGGGAAGGTAAAAGGGTGGAAGTCCCATACATCCAAATGCTCACGGCCCTATTCCAAAATCCAGGTCTAAAGAACTCCTGCCAGGTGTGCTTGGCTCACATCCCTTCAAAGTGCCTTCTCCGCCGCCCCAACAGGAACCTGATGTTTTAGATGATCTCCTTATGAGTCAACCTCCCCAAGGTCCACAACCGGGATATCCTACCTACCCCAATTCTGAGGGGGGACAGTTTCCAGACCATTTACCCCTAATCCCCACCCACCCACCCCACGCCGTAAATCAGCTCATGGATTTGGCCTTTGGAGTATTTAACAATAGAGATAGGGTTGAAGAGGCAAAAAGGATACAGGGACAACATCTAACAGCACAATTACTGGAGGCAGCCCTACCCCTGCACCACTTCAGGGTTACCCTCCCTTGTGAAGACCCCTGGTGAGGACAAGATCCAGAGAGCCTAGAGCAGAGCCACTGTCTCCTAAGAAAACATCTGTTTTAAGTGTAGCCAAGAGGGCCACTGGAAGAACGAACACTCCCTGTATGGGAAAATTTCACTGGGACACTGCCCAGTATGCCAATGAGAGGGCCACAGGAATTGGGACCACCCCCAAAGGGGGTGGACTCGGGGCCCCCAAACCAGTGATGGCCAAGAGGACTGAAGACTGATGGGACCTGGGAGCCTCCCCAGCTCCCAAAGGACACCTGGTTATTTCTCTGGCGGAGCTTTGGGTAACCCTTGATGTGGCAGGTGGGAAATGTATTTTCTTATTCGCTACAGGGAACTCCTGCTCTGCGCTGACTGATTTCCCTGGACCCTTGTCCTCCCAGTCCTGTATGATAATGGGGATTGGTGGAAAGCCCCAAACCAAGCAATTCACCCCTCCCCTCAACTGCTTGCTAGGAAATTTTACGTTTGCACATCAGTTTCTGCTCATGCCTGACTGCCCTCTCCCCTTGTTGGGAACAGACTCGCTCATTAAATTCCAGACAATAGTCCAAGCTGGAGACCCTCACAGGGAAGACACCCACCAAGAAAGACAATTACTCTTGGCTGGAGGAATCTACCCCAGTTCCAAGCCAGAGGATGTCTCCATTCCACCTCATCTGAGTTTTTAAACTCTGGGCTATTAGACTGGTTCACAGTGCTAGAACTAAAGGTCCTTTCTTCTGCATTCCCCTGCTGCACCAAGACTCCCAATATCTCTTTGCCTTTGAGTGGACAAATCCAGACGCCGTAATGCCATGAATGCCTCCACTCTGTGTGCTTATAAAATTCAAGCTGAGGGTGCCTACAGGATAGGAATGGAATGGATGGAAAAAAATAGGGCTAAAAATTGTCCAGCTACCTTTAAAAATGGGATCACGTGAGGCTATAGGCAAGCCTCCTCAGATCAAAGGCCAGAGTAAGAGCCATAATTTTAAAATTTCTTAAGCCCAGGGAGGTTCCCCCAAATTGTAAATAGATTACTAAAATGAGAGGCCACTGGTCTGACTAAACTAACCATACCTGATAGGAATTTTTGGGGAGGGCTTCTCCCTTAAACTAAATGAGGAAAAGTAAAACATTCCAACGTAGGTAAATGGACATGTCAGTCCTTCAATATCATTGAGGTAACCATCCATTTCTTTGAAAAAAAAAAAAACAAAAACAACTTGTCCTTGTTTTACAAATTTAGTCTTTACAGGACCAGAGGTGTGGCTCCAAAAATAATCCAAAGCCCACCAATCCATTTACCACTCCCCAAACCTTCCCTATTTATCTTAAGAGGCTTGTAAGTATTAAACAAAGGGGAAACAAAGTCATCCTAGGAGGAACTTGCCTGTACCTTTGAGATGAAAATGTCCTATCTGGTCTTCTCAGTAACGCTTATCTCTGCCATCTTTTTAAAATACAAATTTTGAAAAAGGAGGTAAATAATTTGGAACTTGTAAAGGACAAATAAAAATCTTAAGTATCTTTTCCATAAATATTAGTAAAAACAGTGTAGCCATTTAGACAAGTGAGCTTGATTTGTTCCATCTGCCAGAAACCCAATTTTAATCCAATCTCTTTTGTTGACTGATGGGTTTTAAATTGCTGTACCTGACTCATGGCTGAAATTTTGGAATGGGAACTCTGAGGCCTCTGTGTTTGTCTGTGTGTTTGTATGTATCTACGTGTGTGTCGTGGATGTACAGTATTGCCAAAAATTAATTCATAAAAGAGATCTAGTTGATTGACTTAAAGTAAATTAAGTGCCTATATAATCAGAAATAAAAAATAATCTGGCCAGAATAAGTATTGTCTCACAGTGACCTGTGATCTTATTTAACCAATTGTTTTAAAACTTTTTGACAAACTTCCCAAATAAAAATTTTACTTAAAGTTCTTTTGATTTCCAGCTAACTTTGGGATAATTTAGAGGACCCCTAAAGTATCTCAAAGAGAAATATTTAACTAGGATTATTTGGTATGTTAAGTTAAATGCAATCATTCATAATTCGGGTTACTGTAACCAAGTTTCTTTATCGATTGCACTGTAATCGGATGTTTAACCATGGCTTTTAAGTCTTTTGTCATTTATAGTTATTCTTGTACTCTGATGCTGTTACAAAAAGTGTTTCATCAACAATGAGATTCATAGAAGGGCTACGGAAGCAGTTACAACCAGTTCCACATCAAGATGATTACTATGCAAGGATTCCAGCCCATAACAACTCAAAACAAGAAGCTGTCCTGCCCCTGGGGCCCCTAGGTCAGGCATCCAGACATTTTTACTCCCCGACAGGCAGGGTCGACGCCGCTACTCAGCCCTGAAACAGCTACAGAAGGCAGACTGTCGCCCCTCAACTTCCCTTAAGATTATAGGAGTAAAATCTCTGAGGTGGGGAGTGAGATAGGAAGGGGGCAGAGCACAACCTTTAAAAAGAATGACATAGCCTGAGGACACAACATAACTGATTAGAAACAACTAGGTCCAAGATGGACCATGACAGTTCCAAGGCTGACCATGTTAAGGTCAAAAGTGGGCGGTGGCCCAATTCCTGGAAGTCCCCACCCCTTTCCCAAAATAGCTGGAATACTCCTCCCACTCATTAGCCTATGAAATTACCCACCCCTATAAAAACTGACAACCCCATACCCTGAGGCCTCTTGCCTTCCAAGATGGCCCACACTCTGTCTATGGAGTGTGTATCTCCCTGAATAAACCTTCTTTCACTTTACTATGTCTTGCCCTTGAATTCTTTCCTGCACGAAGCCAAGAACCCACACTTGGCGGCCATCCCAGGGACTCGGATGTGACTTGGGATGTGACCATCCTCTTGCGCCCCCTCTCTTTTCCTGCAACAATACCAGACAAGGAATATTAGGAAATTTCCCCATAATCCTTGGTGCCTGGAAACCACTTGATACTTTAATCTCCACCTAATCACCAATAAACACCTAAGCCTCTCTGTCCAAGGGAGCACCACACTTTGGTGAAGATGGAGCCTCAGTTACAGTGGAGGTCAGCAGAGGCAGAAGCACCCAGACACTCACACCTGGACAAAGCTCAGGGCCCAAGGGAGGAGGAGGAGGCAGAGACCCGACTCTGGGTCTCCACTCCCAGCCCGCAACTTCCCAACTGAGCCAGAGGGTACCTCTTGCTGGAGAACGGCCCAGTCTGCTCTATGCCTGGCCCTGGCAGCTGGAGATGTGTTTGCCTGCTTTAGGATGGCAGGAAGCCCCCAGGCCACCCATCTGCCTTTCAGGAACACTACAGCTTTAATCCTGGGCAGGGGTCAGAAGTCGCCACTTCTAGAGCCCCAGAGGGCACAAGAGGAGACCCAGAGTGGGATGGCCTGTGCCCTTGAGGTTGCAAACAATGGGAGGAGTGCCTGGCCCAGGCTACACTGCCTTGGGCCCTGGGGAGAAAGGTATGTGGGACTTCTGGCTCCTGGGAAATGGGAACAAGGGTCAGAGGTCTGATTAGACGTGGAAGACACTGCCCAGACAGGATCCCAGGAAGGTTCCGAAATGAATGTTGGGCAACACAAATGTTGGTGTATAATGCATCCACCCCAAAACTCAATGGCATTGTAGAGAATCATTTGAAAACATGCTTCCTTAATGGCATACAATTATCTATCGTTTTTTTAAGAAATGCATTGATTATGCAAGTATATATGCATTTTAATAGAAAGAGCTAGCAAAGAGCTCAAAGTACAAAGCAGGTTAAGTGTAGTTTCTCATTTTATCCCTCCTAAAACTGTGTGAGTTAAAATCAGCTCAACTGAAAACTAGAAAATCCTGTTGGCTTGACCTTCAAAATGTATCCAGAACCTGACCAATTCTGCTACCTCCTGTATTTCCACCCTGGTCCAAGTGCCATCATTTGTCACCTGAATTACTACAGGAGCCTAGGGGTGGACCCTACAGAGCTGCCAGGGCGGTTCTGTGAACTAAAAATGCCACCTGCCATATCAGTAAACAAAGGATGTTGGAACCATCAAGCCATCACTTTATAGCCGCCCCTACGGTAAGCCCTGAGGGAACTCAGGATGTAGGCAGGATTTGCCCACCAACTAGTTGTCAGCAGCCGAGCCTGAAGGTGCACCCTGAGGAGACTCAGGGTGAGAAGCACAGGATACTGGACCCAAATAGCTGAGGTGCGTATCAAGGGAATGATTTCAGTGAGCCCAGACTTTGCATCTTCCCATACATAGAAAAGTGCTAAATTTCGTAACTTGAGATATCTGGTTTCCTTTAATTAACAGTAATCTTTTGATGTTCTGACTACGTGGTTTTTGTTGCAAAAAGTCTTATATATCCTGGCTCCTCCCTTACCTCTTCAAAATAGCTGAGGTGCGTATCAAGGGAATGATTTCAGTGAGCCCAGACTTTGCATCTTCCCATACATAGAAAAGTGCTAAATTTCGTAACTTGAGATATCTGGTTTCCTTTAATTAACAGTAATCTTTTGATGTTCTGACTACGTGGTCTTCATTGCAAAGTTATCTCAGGTGCTGTGTCCTGGGCATAAGTCCTCAGTTTTGTCCACTGAATAAAACATAACTCTCAGCTTTTAGGCTGTGCACTTATTTTTAGTTCTATAAAAAAAGGGCAAAGTCCTACCTCCTCACAAGCCAATAAGGCCCTACAAGATGTGGGCCCTGTTTTCTGGCCAGCTCTTACTCAGTCTCCCTGAGTCTCTCTGTTCTAGAATACTGTCTTTTCCCCTCTGCCTGGAACACTTTGTATGAGTAGTCAGACTCCAAACTCTCCCAGGGCTGGACCATACCTGTTGCAGCAAAAAAAGAAATGAAGTTTTTCCTCTCCTGAGGACAAGGAAAGTAAAGGGAACAGTGAACAGGCTAGAGAAGAAACATAAACGGGCCTGAAAGAGTTAATCACTCCTAGCTTTATTTTAACTTGTTACTAGTCTGTAGTGTCTGTAACTAGATTTGTCCTTCACAAAGCTAAGCTATCACTCCCTGGCACTATGTGAATTACATCCTTCACCTATCACCCCCTAACTCTGTGTGATGTAAATTACATCCTGCACCTGGTGGTGTAGCTTTTCACATTTCAGAAAAAAGGTCACAGACCAATAAATCAGAGACAAATGAGCCCAATTACTGGGCTGCTATACCCAATTACCAGGACACCTGACGCCAGCTGAGACTGTTTTGAAATAATGCAAGAAGAAAAATGCAAGACCTTCATGACTTAGATCCTTACCATATACCCTGGAGTGCGAACCCCACCTATAAGATCTCTGATTCCCCGGGAAGGGGGTGCATGGTTCTTGAGGTGATGGTCTGCTGTGTTTTCCCCTTTGCCTGGCAAAGAATTAAGAGCTATCTTTATTTTCCTCCAAAAACTCTGTCTCTGTATTTCTGATTGGCATTAGTGTGCAGAGAGCCAAGGGTTTTTGGCAACATACCCTCTCCTTCATCACTCTGTGTGCACAGCCACTTGGTGCTCCAAACCCCACAGGCTCTCAGGATATGAGAGCAGGACTCTTGGGAGCAGTGTGATTGAACGATTGAGGGGACATTTTAGGTCCAGTGTGTTCAAGGAGATCTTTGTAGAAGACATGGCTCAAGAGATTATTTCCCAAATCCCTCCAGAGCCCCTGTGATGGAAACATGATAGAAGCCAGTTCCTGCTGGGGTCTTATACTCACATCACTCCCATTCCATCTTTGGTTTCAATGATCAAGAATTAATAGTCTCGGGCTTCCCTGGTGGTGCAGTGGTTGAGAATCTGCCTGCTAATGCAGGGGACACGGGCTCGAGCCCTGGTCTGGGAAGACCTCACATGCCGCGGAGCAGCTAAGTCCGTGCGCCACAACTACTGAGCCTGTGTTCTAGGGCCCACGAGCCACAACTACTGACCTGCGCGTCTGGAGCCTGTGCTCCGCAACAAGAGAGGCCGCGATAGTGAGAGACCCGCGCACCGCGATGAAGAGTGGCCCCCGCTTGCCACAACTAGAGAAAGCTCTCGCACAGAAACGAAGACCCAATACAGCAAAAATAAATAAATTAATGAATAAACTCCTACCCCCAACATCTTCTTAAAAAAAAAAGAATTAATAGTCTCCCCAAATTCCCTGATTGCATGGAGTGATACCTTTGTGTCTTCTGTCCCTTCTGCAGTGTTATACTGACCTACAGACTACAAAAATGTTCTGGCTGTTTTTCTTTGCGATTTTATACTTTGGCACTTATATTTAACATACAATTTCAAGAAGGCACAAAACTCTTTACATTGCTTAATGACATAAGATAGATTGAGACGGAGTTTGTGTTATAGTAAGTAACTAGTAATTAGTGTCAGGAAATGTTGCACTTACTTGATTGGTAGATATGATGGTACAGAGGATAAAGTGAAGCCCAGAGAATTAAGTAACATTGTCCAAGTTCGCACAGCTCCTACACGTCAGACTCCACCTCTGATCCTGGCACCACCTTTCAGTGAACAATGAGCTCTGAATCGGTTCCCACTCCTTGCTCACTTTTAACATGCAATTCACAAGAAAGACTGCCCCTGGCAATTTAGGAGAAAAGGTAAATAATGTATCTATGTATCTACCTTCATTGCACGGAAATAGGGGTTCTCAGTGGAGGAAAGGTTCACTGTGAAACTGATCACTTACCATCCGTTTCCTTGACCTCTTCAATCCAAATGTTTTCAGATTGCTCAGCTCATAGCCTCAACCTAACCATCCATAAGGGCCCAAAGAGTAGAGAGGAGTAACATGAGCCACAAGAGCACCTGAGCTTGCAGAGGAAGGAGCAGAACAAGAGAGGAAGCCCCAAAAGGGTGGGCGTGTCTACACTCTCCATCTCCCCAGCACCTTCTTCCGGGCCCTCATTACCTCCCTGTTCCTCAGGCTGTAAATGAGTGGGTTGAGCATTGGTGCAAAGATGGTGTAGAAGGTGGAGATGGCTCTCTCTCCCGCTGGTGTTCTAGCAGAAGCCTTCTGCATGTAGTTAAATATGCCTCCCCCATAGTAAACGCCCACCACAGCCAGGTGGGAGGAGCAAGTGGTCAGAGCCGTCTGTTTCCCCTCAGTAGAAGGCATGCTAATCACAGCCGTGAGGACTCGGGCATAGGAAGCCACAATGACCCCCGGAGGCAGCAGCAGCATGACCACACAGCAAGCATAGATGAAGTCGCGGAAGAGCGAGGTGTCAGCACAAGAGAGCCTCAGCAGGGCGGGGCTCTCAGAAAAAGTGATCCACCTGCAGAGAGCCGCAGTAGGGGGAGCGGAAGACCACGCCCACGTCAATCACGCTGTCGGCCACTCCAACCATCCAGGACACCAAGGTCATCGGACAACAGGCCTTCCAGTTCATGAGCATAGGGTACCGCAGGGGGTGACACACTCTGCCACGTACGTGTCATAGGCCATGACCGCTAGGAGGAAGCACTCAGCTCCTCCCACAATGACCACTAAGAAGACCTGAGCTGCGCAGCCACCCTGAGAGATGAACTAACTGCCCGAGAGGAAGTTGGCTGTCATCTTGGGTACTACCGTGCCCTTCAGGGTCAGGTCCATGATAGAGAGCTGGCTGAGAACAAAGTACATCGGGGTGTGCAGGCGCCTATCAGCTTGTGTGAGCGGGAGGAAGAGGATGTTGCCAGCCAGGGCGGCAGCGGAGGCCAGAAGGACAAGGGAAAAAAGGAAGAAGTCATATGGTGAGTAGCTGAACAGACCCCAAAGGATGAAATCCGATAGGGAGGTGTGGTTCCAGACATCCATGGCCTTGGCCCTGAAGAAAAAATAGAGGAGCAAACATAGAACAAAGCAACTTACCTGGCATCCGCATCATACAAGGAAAATAACTGCCTCCTGTTTCTTCTACAGGGCAGTGCCCAGCGCACTGTCATAGCCCCATCCTTTCCTTCTGCAGTGAATATCCATTTGCTCTCAGATGTCCTCAGGATTTGATCTTATTTCTCTTGAAAAACTAGGGAGCAGGCCCCCAGAGGAGGAGGGTCAGGGAATGCAAGGGAGAGAGACAAGGGTTTTTTTTTTGTTTGTTTGTTTGTTTGCGGTATGCGGGCCTCTCACCGTTGTGGCCTCTGCCGTTGCGGAGCACAGGCTCCGGACGCGCAGGCCCAGCGGCCATGGCTCACGGGCCCAGCCGCTCCGCGGCACGTGGGATCCTCCCGGACCGGGGCACGAACCCGCGTTCCCTGTATCGGCAGGCGGACTCTCAACCACTGCGCCACCAGGGAAGCCCGAGACAAGGGGTTTTAAGTAACAGGTGACTAGCTGTAGATTTACGAAAAGGGGATATAGATAGAACCCGTGTCCCCTGTATCGGCAGGCGGACTCTCAACCACTGCGCCACCAGGGAAGCCCGAGACAAGGGGTTTTAAGTAACAGGTGACTAGCTGTAGATTTACGAAAAGGGGATATAGATATAAGAAGATGTAGGGGAACAAAATGTCACCCCAAAATGTCTCTTTGGCATGTGGATTATTTAGAGCTGAAAACAATCTAGGCACAAAAGACTAAAGAAGAAACTTTGACCTTCCCCCTAAGCACCTAAAAGAATTTAGACAGAGGGCCTGTCCCAGAATAGAGCTATCACCAGAGATATCTGCAAAGAACATGGACCAAGTGTGTGTATGTGTAGGCGCGGGCGCGGGGTGTGTGTGTGTGGAGGGGGGGGTGTTGGGGGAAACTCTAGGCGGGGTCTAGAGATCAGAGTCCACTCTGTTTCCCATTGTCACTGTATGGCCCAGCAAACACTTATTTATGAAACATTTGCTTTTTCATCTCCATGTGAATTGCCTTCCTCCCCTTTGAAGTCCCAAACCACTATCCCCAATATCATCTTTTGTCTTTAGCTGAGGATGGTATTTAAAGTGAGGGCTTCACCATTTTGGTGAGTTACTCAGTTCTCCAGGGTGTCTCCCATGTATACATGTTATTAAACTTTTGTTTGATTTTCTCCTGTATCTCCATGTGAATTGCCTTCCTCCCCTTTGAAGTCCCAAACCACTACCCCCAAATCCTCTTTTGTCTTGAAAGCTGAAGATGGTATTTAAGATGAAGGTTTTAGCCCTTTTGGTGAGTTACTCAGTTTTCCTGAGTCTCTCTCGGATATGCATGTTATTAAACCTTTGATTTTTCTCCTGTGAATCTGTCTCATGTCAATCTAATTCTTAGACCAGCAAGAAGAACCCCTACAGGTATAGGAAAATTTCTTCCCCTCTGACAGGGGGAAGTGAGTATTGGGTGTGCAGAGAGAGAGAGAAGGAGGTGGGAAAGGGGCTGACAGGTGCAAGGACAAATACAAATTGAAAAGAAAGGAAAAGACTCCTACCTCCACTTTCCTTAGCAATTACTTAAAAAACGTGTAATTGTAAGTTCCTTATCTCTCTGAAATGTATGTAAACCTTTTAAAACTAAAATAAGCTCTAACCAGATTTCTGACTCAGGAATGTCTTCTCAAGGACCTAGAATCCACCTCTTTGAAAAAATGTAATCCTCAAGGAAGATAGAGCCCTTACATCTCAGGTTCTGTAGGTCAGGACACTAACTTCAGCAGGCACCTTGCTCCAAGTTGCAGAATCCTCTGTTGTCCTAACATGTGCGAAGTTTGTCTTTGTTTGGATAAAGCCAGCTACCTAACACAGATAGTCACCCCAATTACCAGGTGAATCTAGGATGAACTCTGTGTGACAAACGGTGCTGTCAAGTCCTCTTCCTTGAGGAGTAGCTACTGTTTATCTTGAGAGCATGTATGTAATGGCTTGTCACCGTCTACCTATACAAAAGGGTGACATTCCTTCTGTCTTTGCAATCTCTTAGCAGATTACCTGTGATGCACATCACATTCTGATTCAATGTTTACTCAAAAATAAAACTGTTTTCTTTCTCTTCTACTTTTGCGGAGAGGTTTTCAGGGTAGGGAGGACATTTGTTTTTTAATTATATTTTCCCAACACCGCAGGCACTGCAACAGAGCTAAGTGTTGTGTCAAATGCATCATGAGAACCTCAGAACTTTAGAAATGCCTCTCTGGACATATGTCAACCCTCCAGCCCACACTGCTACTTTGACAATGTGGTGTATGAGGGCAGGGACTTGGACATATCTGTCTCCCAGTTGTACATCACTCACCTTGGTTGACACTAACCTGGTTAAAACCTGTGACTGTTTTAAGAATCAGTGACGATTAATATTCCAAAGAGGGAATGGCCAGTACTAATTCCACAAATGGTGGGCCTCCACAGGCGTATTTTGGAGTGTGTTGCTTCTGTCTTGTGTGATGTCACAATTGCAATTCAAGAATTTCCCCTAATAGAAACTGGAAAGACTGTCAAAGAGAGGCAAAGACTATTGAAACCATTTGTGATAGGAAGATAATTGTGAACAGAAAAAAAGAAGCAAGAGTGAGATTCCTGGGGTCCTGTGCTCATGACTGAGGTCATGCTTATGTCTCTAAGATGGCTGAGAAGATGTTTTTAAAAATGTGCATATGCCTTGGTTCCACCCCACTGGGGAGTGGGTACTGGGTCTGGATGGGGCGTAGTCATATATGATTTTTTAAAAGCTCCCTAGGTGATTCTGATGGGATATAGGTTCACACACTGGTTTAGGACAATGTGCATGCACGATGATATTTTCATCTTAGCACTGGTGAGAAAGCCGTCTAGAGTCAGAAGATCATGGCAGCAGACAGGGAAATCCTAGGACATAGCAAGTTACAGAGACATGCCAGCAAAGGGAGACAGAAAATAACTCAGGGAGGTAGATTCCAAGATCAGCACAGGCAGGAATGAAGCACAGCCACAGCGCACGGGAGTAATGAGGGCACACGTGTGGCAGTGACCCAACAGGTCTGTCTGCCTACTTTGGAACTGAGTCCAGAGACTGGAGATCAAATAAACAATGATAACAATTTTGCCCAAGTAAGATTACCATCTTCTTGGTCTCTGATACTGACAACTTTTGGCAACAAGGAGATATATCTGTATCCAGCTGGACACTCCCTAGGCTGAAACCTGAAGTCAGATCCACTTCTTCCCCTTCTGGTCACCTTTAGTCCATCATCTGGCAGGTCTTCCCTCACCCCCTTCAGCACCTACCACTCCCATTCAGGTCTCCACAGTTCACCTTCCACTCCACCCTGTGGAGCTCAGCAGAGATGGGTCAGACCCAAGAAATACACAAAGATCTAGTCCTCAGAGCAATGCATGAGCAATGTTGGCCTGAGTAAGGCTCTTACACATAGTCTCTCCTCCAACTCCATGGCTCCAAATAAAAATTTATAGAATTAACCATCTAAGACATTCTTCTGCTTCTTCATAAATCGATGAGCTCATGTCCCAGGTTTACACCTCTAGTTGTAGAATAAATATCCCGGGAGACCCAACTCAGCTCATAATGACCCCAGAGAATAGACAGAAGCTCCATCCCAGTGAGCAAGCCAAACTTAATGAAATGGCTTCAGGACAAAGTTCATTCCCCATAGCCCTGGCTTTGAAAAATACCCCAGACTCCCTTCTAAACAAAGGAAGGAGGCATCCATGAAACATCCCTTCAACATCCACCTATACTTCTCTCAGGGGTCTCCACCCTCACCTCATCCATGGGGGCTGGGAGAGATGTGATCACCACTGAGTGTCACAGTGAATATCTAGCTACTCTCTGGGAATTTAATCGTGAATGACAAGTAGTGGAGCCTAGTCAGTTCTTCTGCAAACCTTGTACTCAATTGAAGTCCTGTAATTTTTCTACTCAATTATTGTTTTTTCATTGTTCATTCAACAAATAATTGTTGAGCACTGTGGATATAAATGAAGACCAGCCAAATGAGAAGAGTAAAAGCTATTTATTTAGAGCTCCGTACAGCAAGAGAATCAACCATTATCACTTGCATTTTGGCAGGGACTCAATGGCAGGCACTCTAGTCATCTGAGTCTTTAGCTGACTCCTGTAATAAAAGATGGATTAACAAGAGAAAAACAAACAGAAATGTATTAATATGTATATCTCATGTGAGATAACTGGAGAAAGTGAATAACTCTGAGATGACTTAGAATTCAGGCTTAAATACCATCTTAATTTCAAAAGAGGAGGGGAGATACAGGCCACTTAAGGGAGAATAGGTGGTTTTTAGCAAAGATGAATGGGCCTTAGAAGAATAGATGGGAAATATGATAGTCTCTGACAAAGTTCATCTGGATGTGGGTGTCACTTCGTATCTCTTCTCCCATGATAAGAGTCAATTTTCCCTGTGGGATGAAACTCCTGGGGAGGGGATTTTTGACAACCACATTCCTTTTGGAGGATATGTTTATAGACACATAAGGGGGAGTTCAGAGAAAGCCTCTCCCTGCATTCACTGTGTTTCAAGTGCCTTTAGCTCAAAATAATCAAGGTAGCACAGTGGAATTTTTTTTGGTGGCGTATTCTCCTATCCTCGAAGACAAATAGCAGATAGGCAAGTAAGTAAATGGGGAAGAAGGGAAAGCTCTTCCTTATTCTAGAATACTGACTCATAAATATAGGGAAAAAATGGGCTTAGAAAATTAACCATTTTGCGAGCACCATAGTAAAATGATTCAGGAATGCATCAATGGATGCTAAAAGGTTGAACCAGGGAGGGCTTAAGGAAAAACATAGCCTTAAAGAATCTCTACATAACCACTTACTAATTACTGAGGAAAGAGTAAGCAAAGAACAACTGGTCAAAGTTAACATCAACAGTAAAGGGGCAAAAGATCAGGTGCTCAGAATGTGATTCTCTGAGAAAGACACAACATCGCTTATGGAGTATTCCTGTACAGTTCTTTCTATTATTCCTGCAAATTTTTTGTAAGTCTAATATTGTTTACCCAAAAAGTGGTGGGGAACCCTCCCTTTGTTTTTCTTACACAGTTTCATTGTTAAAATTTTTTTGGATCCTAGATACACCTGAAATGTTGGAAATAATATGCGAGGTTAAAAACCTGACTTTATTTCCTTTTTTTCTCTTGACTTTATATTTTTTGGTCATCAGCCAGCAGACACCTAATCACCAAGGTTCTATTAAATTGTGTGAATTAAACCATTTGGTCTTGTACTGAGACCTGATGGATAAAAGTGGAGCAACTTGTAAGGTTTGGCTATGCTCAGAAACTCACCCAGTGCATATTGGAAGTAAGAATAGGATAAAAATAGCAATTCAGCTCCTTTCAACTTGTTATTCTTTTGACAAACATGTTAACATTAGCCTAAATTCCATCCCCAGGGCCTGAGGCTGTGCAGCCTCAGCCTTGCTCTCCTTCCCGTTGTTGGCAGGCTCCAGTCTCCCTGGGGCAAGGGCCAGCTGTACCCTGCATCTCCATCAGTACCTTGAAGAGCACTAGGGTAGGCTGCAGATGGGTAGATGCCATCTTGGGCTCCAACCCGGTCCAGGAACTAGAGCTCCAGCACACCCTCGAGACAGCGCGTATGGGCAGCGTGCCTTTTGTTGAGGCTGCATGCATCCCTAAAATGCTGGAACAGCATCTCCAGTGCCAAAGCCCAGGCTGGGGCGGGCAGTTCTCCAGCAGGAGGCGCCTTCCTGCCGAAACAGGCTCCATGTCTCCGTGGGGCACGGAGCTCCAACCAGCATGCACGAGTCTGGGAACTTCCTCCTCTGCCATCCTCCTCTGGAGTGAGGCTGCAACTTCACCAAAGGGTGGTAGTCCTACAGGCTGAGAGGTTTAGGTACTTATTTATGGTCTTTGGGATGGAGATGAATGTATTACGTGGCTTCCAGTGTCAAGTACCATGGGAAACTCCTTAATCTTCCTTGTCTGATGTCAACTATGTCTTGGCAGGCGGAATGGATGAGCAGGACAGAAGGAGTCCTAAGAGTTCAGGTTCACCATTCACCCCCATTTTTCTTTTCCCCATTTCCCAGGCCTGAACCCCATTGTCTCCAGTCAGGGCAAGACATCAGCATTTGAAGGACTCAAGAGGTTTTAACTTCCCCCAGGCTTGGTGTGGACAGGTTGTCAGCACATAATATGTATATGTACATGGGAAGGGGAAAGGGGGAAAATCAGGAGTGGGGGAAGGAGAGATTTTTATATTGTTTTTACAAGTTTTTAACTAGTAAGCTTGACATTACGTGTCACAATTCTGTAGGTATTTGTTGTCACCAGGGAAATAGAGAAGAGACATGGAAATGTCAGCCTTTCTTGGGGACTGAGGACCTTCTTCCTTAATATATTAGTTCCAAGACATGAAGGTGGCCCCCATTCTTGTTTCCACTCACAGAGGACCCTGAAAACGGACTCACTTACCTGATGCAAAATCAATACCTATGGAAACCCAAATCTTCAAAGGAGAGTAATTCTCTCATTCTTACTCTCAAGGCTCCAGGGAAAATTCAGAGTCCTCACCACAATAGCTGGCCGGAGTAGATCCACAAAATTATACGAGGCGTTTTTAAAAACAAGCAGTAGACGAAGTGAGAGAGTGGCATGGACATATATACACTACCAAATGTAAAATAGATAGCTAGTGGGAAGTAGCTGCATAGCACAGGGAGATCAGCTTGGTGCTTTGTGACCACCTAGAGGGGTGGGATGGGGAGGGTGGGAGGGAGGGAGATGCAAGAGGGAAGAGATATGGGAACATGTGTATATGTATAACTGATTCACTTTGTTGTAAAGCAGAAACTAACACACCATTGTAAAACAGTTATACTCCAATAAAGATGTTAAAAAATAAATAAATAAAATAAAATAAAATAAAAATTTTTTTAATGAAGGCAAAATAAGAATATTTTTAGACAAGCCAAAGCAAGAGAATTTCCAACATACTCAAACAAGATTTTTTAAAGGAATTATTTCAGACTAAGGGGAAATGATAGAAGATCAAAGCACAAGGAATGAAAAGCAGCAAAATAGAATATGTAAATAAATATAACAGATAATATTTCCTCAAATGGGTTAATCACTTCCTGTCTAGAAAAAATATTAAAAATGCATTGGGGATTTAAACATGTGGAAATAAGCATATGACAATAACACAATATCCAGCAAAACCATAAATGGACTTAAAATATTGTAAATTTTCTATATTATACCTGAATTGATACATTAAATCAAACTGTAAACTGTAAGAAGTAGAAGACGCATAGTGTAAATATTAAAACAGCCACTAAAAAATAAAAAACAAAGAAAGTGGTATACCTAAAAGGTAATTGAGGGGATACAATGGAACACCAATTTTGATTAATCCAATAGAATGTCAACAGAAGCAATTTTCTTAAAGGAAATACAAGTGGAAAACAAGGAGCAAAATGGTAGATTTAAATCCATCCACAGCAATAACTACAATAAATATAAATGGAGTAAACACTTCAGTTAATAGAATTGTATAGACAGAGGTTTAAAAAATAATAAGAGCCTATGAGAAGCAGAGGTGGGAGGAGTCAAGATGGTGGACTAAGGGGACGTGGAGTTTGCATCTTTTTACAACTAGGGCATCTACCAGGCACTGGTGGGGGACCACGGACACCTAAGTGGACAGGGGGAACCCCCGAGTGACCAGGTAGGATGTGGGGGTGAAGGAGGGTGAGGAGAAGTGGAGGTGGGATGGGACTGGACCCCTGAGGGCAGCTGGGGGAGGGGTGGGGTTCCAACGCCTGGAGAGGAGACCCTCAGGAGGGTGGAAGATCAGAAGGGAACATGGCCAGCATTTCCCCTGCCCACTTGGGCCCTGGGGAGCCTGCTGAAGTCCTGGGCCTTATCCTCTGCCCACCAAAGCTCCCTCCAGCCACATGGGTCCTGTGGGAGCGGGAGGGAGAGGGGAGGAAAAGTAAAGGCTGGCTGGTCGGGACTGGCACCCTTGAGGGACAGCTGGGGGAGAGGAGGGGTTCCCACACTTGGAGGGGCCCACCCAAGGTTTCAGGAGCAACAGGGATGGGTGAGATGCTCGGGAGAGTGGAGGAATGGAAAGGAGGGTGGCCAGCATTTCTCTTGTCCACTTGGGCCCCGTGGAGCCTGCTGAGGTCCCAGGCCTAATCATCCAGCCTCTGAGAACCTCTTCGATTGTGCTGGGCCTAAAATCCACCCCCCCACACCCAGGGCCTTACCTTCGAACTCCACACTCCAAGGACCCCCTCTGGCTGTGCTGCCTTTCCCGGCTGCATGGGTCCTGAGCCTAGGCCTCACCCCATACCTAAAGCTTGCCCCACCTAGACCCTGCCCCCAAGGCCTATTCTGGTCTCACAGGTTCTTAGCATAGGCCCTGACCCCTGCCTAAGCTCTGTCTCCCACAGCCAAGGCCTTTTCCAGCCTTTTATTTGTTTGTTTGTTTTTTAGGTTGTGGTTCTGTTTTACCTTGTTGCTGTTAATTCATTTATATTTTTATTTTTTCTAATAAATTTTTTATATTTCTAATTTTATTTTGTTCATTATACTTCGTTATTCTTCTGCTCTGTTTGGCTTGTTCCCCACCCCCCCTTTTTTTCTTTTTTCTGTTGAGGTTCTGTTTTAACTTGTAGTTGTTTCACTTATATATTTTTTCCTAATATATTATTTATTTATCTAATTTTACTTTATTTTTTATTCTTTGTTATTTTACTGCTCTTTTTCTTTTCTTTTCTTTTGCCATGCTGCACAGCTTGTGGGATCTTGGTTCCCAGGCAGGGGGTCGGGTCTGAGCTCCTACGGTGGGAGCACTGAGTCCAAACCACTGGACTAACAGAGAACCTCAGACTCTAGGGAATATTAATCAGAGTCAGGTCTCCCAGAGGTCCTCATCTCAGCACCAAGACCCAGCTCTACCCAACTGCCTGCAAACTCCACTGCTGGATGCCTCAGCCCAAACAACCAGTAAGACAGGAATACAGCCTCACTCATCAAAAAAAATGAGATGACAAAAATATGTTACAGACGAAGGAGCAAGGTAAAAACCTACAAGATCAAATAAACAAAGAGGAAATAGGCAACCTGCCTGAAAAAGAATTCAGAGTAATGATAGTAAAGATGATCCAAAATCCCAGAAATAGAATGGAGGCACAGATCGAGAAAATACAAGAAATGTTTCACAAAGACCTAGAAGAACTAAAGAACAAACAAAACATTGATGAACAGCACAAAAACTGAAATGAAAAATACACTAGAAGGAATCAATAGTAGAATAACTAGGCAGAAGAGTGAATACGTGAGCTAGAAGATAGAATGGTGAAAATAACTGGTGAAGAGCAGAATAAAGAGAAAAGAATGAAAAGAACCCAGGATAGTCTTAGAGACCTCTGGGACAACACTAAATGCACCAACATTCAAATTATAGGGGTCCCAGGAGAAGAAGAGAAAGAGAAAGGGTCTGAGAAAATATTTGAAGAGATTATAAAGTTTCCCAGCATGGGAAAGGAAATGGTCAATCCAGTCCAGGAAATGCAGAGAGTCCAATACAGGATAATCCCTAGTAGAAACACACCAAGACACATAAAAATCAAACTAACAAAAATTAAATTCAAAGAAAAAATATTAAAAGCAGCAAGGGAAAAGCAATAAATAACAAACAAGGGAATCCCCATGAGAGAGAAAAGAATGAAAAGAACCCAGGATAGTCTTAGAGACCTCTGGGACAACACTAAATGCACCAACATTCAAATTATAGGGGTCCCAGGAGAAGAAGAGAAAGAGAAAGGGTCTGAGAAAATATTTGAAGAGATTATAAAGTTCCCCAGCATGGGAAAGGAAATGGTCAATCCAGTCCAGGAAATGCAGAGAGTCCAATACAGGATAATCCCTAGTAGAAACACACCAAGACACATAAAAATCAAACTAACAAAAATTAAATTCAAAGAAAAAATATTAAAAGCAGCAAGGGAAAAGCAATAAATAACAAACAAGGGAATCCCCATGAGGTTATCAGCTGATTTTTCTACAGAAACTTTGCAGGCCAGAAGGGAAAGTCAGGACATATTTAAAGTGATGAAAGGGAAAAACCTCCAACCAAGATTACTCTAAAATCCCAGAAATAGAATGGAGGCACAGATCGAGAAAATACAAGAAATGTTTCACAAAGACCTAGAAGAACTAAAGAACAAACAAAACATTGATGAACAGCACAAAAACTGAAATGAAAAATACACTAGAAGGAATCAATAGTAGAATAACTAGGCAGAAGAGTGAATACGTGAGCTAGAAGATAGAATGGTGAAAATAACTGGTGAAGAGCAGAATAAAGAGAAAAGAATGAAAAGAACCCAGGATAGTCTTAGAGACCTCTGGGACAACACTAAATGCACCAACATTCAAATTATAGGGGTCCCAGGAGAAGAAGAGAAAGAGAAAGGGTCTGAGAAAATATTTGAAGAGATTATAAAGTTCCCCAGCATGGGAAAGGAAATGGTCAATCCAGTCCAGGAAATGCAGAGAGTCCAATACAGGATAATCCCTAGTAGAAACACACCAAGACACATAAAAATCAAACTAACAAAAATTAAATTCAAAGAAAAAATATTAAAAGCAGCAAGGGAAAAGCAATAAATAACAAACAAGGGAATCCCCATGAGGTTATCAGCTGATTTTTCTACAGAAACTTTGCAGGCCAGAAGGGAAAGTCAGGACATATTTAAAGTGATGAAAGGGAAAAACCTCCAACCAAGATTACTCTACCCAGCAAGGATCTCATTCAGATTTGACAGAGAAATCAAAGCTTCACAGACAAGCAAAAGCCAAGAGAATTCAGTACCACCAAACCAGCTTTACAGCAAATGCTAAAGGAACTTCTCTAGGCAGGAAACACAAGAAAAGAAAAAGAAGTAAAAGAACAAATCCAAATCAATTAAGAAAATGGTAATAGGAACATACATACGGATAATGAACTTGAATGTAAAAGGTTTAAATGCTCCAACCAAAAGACACAGACTGGCTGAATGGATACAAAAACAAGACCCATATGTATGCCATCAACAAGAGACCTAGGGACCTAGGGACACATACAGACTGAAAGTGAAGGGATGGAAAAAGATATTCCATGCAAATCGAAATCACAAGAAAGCTGGAGTAGCAATTCTCATATCAGACAAAATAGACTTTAAAATAAAGACTATTACAAGAGACAAAGAAGGACACTACATAATGATCAAGGGATCCATCCAAGAAGAAAATATAATAATTGTAAATATTTACACACTGAACATAGGAACACCTCAATACATAAAGCAAATGCCAGCAGCCATAAAAGGGGAAACAGACAGTAAAACAATAATAGTGGGGGATTTTAACACCCTACTTGCACCAATAGAAAAATCACCCAGACAGGAAATAAATAAGGAAACACAAGTTTTAAATGACACAATAGACTAGATAGATTTAGTTGATATTTATAGGACATTCCACCTGAAAGAGGAAGAATACACTTCTAAAGTGCACACGGAACGTTCTCCAGGATAGATCATATCTTGGGTCACAAATCAAGCCTTGGAAAATTTAAGAAAATTGAAATCATATCAAGCATCTTTCCTGACCACCACGCTATGTGATTAGAAATCAATTACAGGGAAAAAAACTATAAAAAACACAAACACACAGAGGTTAAACAGTGCACTGCTAAATAACCAAGATATCACTGAAGAAATCAAAGAAGAAATCAAAAAATACCTAGAAACAAATGACAATGAAAACACAACATTCCAAAACCTATGAGACACAGCAAAAGCAGTTCTAAGAGGGAAGTATATAGCAATTCAAGCTCACCTCAAGAAACAAGAAAAATCTCAAATAAACACTCTAACCTTACACCTAAAGCAACTAGAAAAAGCAGAACAAAGAAAACTCAAAGTTAGTAGAAGGAAAGTAATCACAAAGATCAAAGTATAAATAAATAAAATAGAAACGAAGAAAACAATAGCAAAGATCAATAAAACTAAAAGTTGATTCTTTGAGAAGATAAACAAAATTGATAAACCTTTAGCCAGACTCATCAAGAAAAAAAGGGAGAGGACTCAAATCAATAAAATTAGAAATGAAAAAGGAAAAATTACAACTGATATCGCAGAAATACAAAGTATCATAAGAGACTACTACAAGCAAATATATGCCAATAAAATGGAAAACCTGGAAGAAATGGACAAATTCTTGGAAAGGTATAACTTTCCAAGACTGAACCAGGAAGAATTAGAAAATATAAACAGATCTGTCACAAGTAATGAAATTGAAACTTTAATTAAAAATCTTCCAACAAACAAAAGTCCAGGACAAGATGGCTTCACAGGCAAATTCTATGAAACATTTAGAGAAAAGCTAACACCTATCCTTCTCAAACTCTTCCAAAATACTGCAGAGGGATGAACATTCTCAAACACATTCTATGAGGCCACCTTCACCCTGATACCAAAACCAGGCAAAGATATCACAAAAATAGAAAATTACATCCCAATACCACTGAGGAGCACAAAAATCATTAACAAAATACTAGCAAACTGAATCCAACAACACATTAAAAAAATCACACACCATGATCAAGTGGGATTTATCGCAGGAATGCAAGGATTCTTCAATATACACAAATCAAACAATGTGATACACCATATTAACAAATTAAAGAATTAAAACCATACGATAGTCTCAATAGATGCAGAAAAAGCTTTTGACAAAATTCAACACCCATTTATGATAAAAACTCTCCAGAAAGTGGGCATAGAGGGAACTTACCTCAACATAATAAAGGCCATATACAACAAACCCACAGCAAACATCATTCTCAGTGGTGAAAAACTGAAAGCTTTTCCTCTAAGATCAGGAACAAGACGAGGATGTCCACCCTCAACACTAGTATTCAACAAAATATTATAAGTCCTAGCCATGGCAATCAAGAAGAAAAAGAAATAAAAGGAATCCAGATTGGAATAGAAGAAGTAAAATTGTCACTGTTTGCAAATGACATGGTACTATACATAGAAAATCCTAAAGATGTCACTAGAAGACTACTAGACTAATCAATGAATTTGGCAAAGTTGCAGGGTACAAAATTAATGCACAGAAATGTTTTGCATTCCTATACACTAACAATGAAAGATTGGAAAGAGAAATTAAGGAAACAATCCCATTTACCATTGCAACAAAAAGTATAAAATACCTAGGAATACACCTACCTAAGGAAGCAAAAGACCTGTACTCAGAAAACTGTAAAACACTGATGAAAGAAATAAAAGATTACACTGAAACAGGTGGAGAGATATACCATGCTCCTGGACTGGAAGACTCAATATTGTGAAAATGACTAAACTATCCAAAGCAATCTATAGGTTCAATGCACTCCCTGTCAAATTACCAATGGCATTTTTCACAGAACTAGAACAAAAATTTTTACAATTTGTATGGAAACACAAAAGATCCCGAATAGCCAAAGCAATCTTGAGAAAGAAAAACGGAGCTGGAGGAATCGGGCTCCCCAACTTGCTCCTGGACTGGAAGACTCAATATTGTGAAAATGACTAAACTATCCAAAGCAATCTATAGGTTCAATGCACTCCCTATCAAATTACCAATGGCATTTTTCACAGAACTAGAACAAAAATTTTTACAATTTGTATGGAAACACAAAAGATCCCGAATAGCCAAAGCAATCTTGAGAAAGAAAAACGGAGCTGGAGGAATCGGGCTCCCCAACTTCAGACTATACTACAAAGTGACAGTAATCAAAACAGTGTGGTACTGGCACAAAAACATAAATATAAATCAATGGTACAGGATAGAAAACCCAGAGATAAACCCATGTACCTATGGTCACCCAATCTATGACAAAGGAGGCAAGAATATACAATGGAGAAAAGACAGCCTCTTCAATAAATGGTGCTGGGAAAACTGGACAATTACATGTAAAAGAATGAAATTAGAACACTCCCTAAGACCATACACAAAAATAAACTCAAAATGGATTAAAGACCTCAATGTAAGACTGAACACTATAAAACTGTTAGAGGAAAGAGTTAGGAAAAACACTCTTTGACATAAATCACAGTAAGGTCTTTTATGACCCACCTCCTAAAGTAATGAAAATAAAAACAAACATAAGCAAATGGGACTTAATTAAACTTAAAAGCTTTTGCACAGCAAAGGATACTATAAAAAGATGAAAAGACAACCCACAGAATGGGAGAAAATATTTACAGATGAAGCAACGGACAAAGAATTAATCTCCAAAATATACACACAGGTCATACAGCTCAATCTCAAAAAACAAACAACCCAAAGAGAAAATGGGCAGAAGACCTAAATAGACTTAAATAGATTTTTCACCCAAGAAGACCTACAGATGGCTAAGAGGCACATGAAAAGATGCTCAGCGTCACTAACTATTAGAGAAACGCAAATCAAAACTACAATGAGG
>NC_041215.1:13048514-13059461 GCF_002837175.3 Physeter macrocephalus | reverse complement strand
TGAATGGATAAAGAAGATGTGGCACATATATACAATGGAATATTACTCAGCCATAAAAAAGAAATGAAACTGAGTATTTGTATTGAGGTGGATGGACATAGAGTCTGTCATATGGAGTGAAGTAAGTCAGAAAGAGAAAAACAAACATCATATATTAACACATATATGTGGAATCTATAAAAATGGTACAGATGAATCTATTTTCAGGGCAGGAATAGAAACGCAGATGTAGAGAATAGATTTGTGCACACAGGGGGGAAAGGGAGGGTGGGATGAATTGGGAGATTAGGTTTGACATAAATACACTACCATGTGTAATACAGATAGCTAGTGGGAACCTGCTGTATATCACAGGGAACTCAGCTCGGTGCTTTGTGATGACCTAGATGGGTAGGATGGGGCATGGAGGGAGGACCAAGAGGGAGGAGATATATGTATACATATAGCTGATTCACTTCACTGTACAGCAGAAACTAACACAACATTGAAAAGCAATTATACTCTAAAGAAAAAAAAGAGCCTATGATATGGTAGTTTTTATAAGTAACTCACTTTAAAACTTAAGAATAGATAAGAAAGTGAAAGAATAGAGAAAGATATACCTTGCAAACATTAATCATACAAAACCTGGTGAACCTATATTAATATAATAAAGGTATTAGAAAAGTATGTTAGCAGTAACAAAGCTATTTATCTCATAATTAGAAGTGTCAATTCATCAAGAAGACCCACATAAGGTACTCCCACCACAACCCCTGGGTATCAATAGAGTCCGAGTAGAGAAAATGCACTTCCACACCCACCTGGCACTAATGAGGCAGTAACCCCCTTTTTATCCAGGGTGACAGTCTCAGAGGAGGCCTACAAAAAAACAAGACTGAAAGCCACAGCCTTATACTACACTAAATATCCAAGCTATGATCAAATATCATTCATGATATTAAAATTCAGGAAAAACTCAAACTAAATGAAAAGACAACAGATGCCAAAATCAAGATGACTGAGATATCAAAATATATGAAAAGATCTTAAAGCAGCCATTATAAAAATGCCTCCACAGGCAATTACAAATATACTTGAGACTAATGAAAAATAGAAAGTTTCAGCAAAGAAATAGAAGATATAAAGAAAAAGAAATGAAAAATTACATAACTCAAAATGAAATGCCTGAAATTTTAAAACCCAATGGTTGTACTCAAGAACAAAATGGGGAAGGCAGAGGAAAGAAGCAGTGAACTTGAAGATAAAACAAGAGGAACTACTTAATATGATCTTAAAGCAGCCATTATAAAAATGCCTCCACAGGCAATTACAAATACACTTGAGACTAATGAAAAATAGAAAGTTTCAGCAAAGAAATAGAAGATATAAAGAAAAAAATGAAAAATTACATAACTCAAAATGAAATGCCTGAAATTTTAAAACCCAATGGTTGTACTCAAGAACAAAATGGGGAAGGCAGAGGAAAGAAGCAGTGAACTTGAAGATAAAACAAGAGGAACTACTTAATATGAACAACAGAAAGAAGATTGACTGAAAAAAGAGGAACAGAGCCTCAGGAGGTGTCAGACTACAACAAAATATCTAGCAATCATGTCATCAAAGTCCCAGAAAGCAGATGGAAGAGAGTGGAGCTGAAAAAGTATGCAGAGGAAATAATGGCTGAAAACTCACCAAATGTGGCACATAAATAAATAAATAAATAAATAAATAAATAAATAAATAATGCATGAACTTCAAACAGGATAAACCCAAAGAAATCCACACAATGATATCATAGATAAACTTCTGAAAATTAAACACAAGAAAAATTTATGAAAGTACTGAGTGAGAAATGACACATTACCTATAATGGAACAGCAAATCTTTGACAGCAGGTTTCTTATCAGAAACAGTACACGTCAGAAGGAAGTGGCACAATAGAGTTTAAGTCCTGAAAGAAAAGATCTGTCATTTGATAGCTTTTGAAAATATATTTCAGTAAAGAAAATGAAAATTATTTAAGAAAACTAAGAGAATCTGTTGCTAGAAAACCTACTCTAAAAGAATGACTAAAAGAATTTTTCTAAACAGAAGACAAATGTTAAAGTTAGGATTCTTGGAAAAAAGAATAGAGAACTAATAAAAATATGAGAAATGAAGTTGACTTTCTTTCTCTTGAATTTTCTAAATTACGTTTGAAGTGTGAAGAAAAATATTACATTGTCTAATGTGGTTCTCAATAAATATAGGAAGTATTTTAGACAAATTAAAAATAGGCTGGGTAAAGTGACATAAAGGGTTATAAATTTTCTACACTTTCTCAAACTGATAAAATGTCGGCATCAGTAGATTTTGAAAAGCTATGTATATATAGTGTGATACTTAGAGGAGCTGCTAAAAAAGGTATGAAAGAGATACACTCAAAAACACTTAAGGTAAATGAAGATCAAATACTATAAGAATATGCTGCCTATAGGAGACTAACTTCAGATATAAGGACACACAGACTGACATTAAAGTGATGGAAAAGGATATTCTATGCAAACTGAAACAAACAAAAAAGCTATGTAGCTATACTTATATCAGACAAATAGCCTTTAAAACAAACACTGTAGTAAGAGACAAAAAAGGGCATTACATAATGGTAAAGGGGAATCTAACAAGAGAATATAACATTTGAAAATATTTATACATCAAAAGTAGGAGGGGCTTCCCTGGTGGCACAGTGGTTGAGAGTCTGCCTGCCGATGCGGGGAACACAGGTTCATGCCCCGGTCCAGGAGGATACCACACGCCGTGGAGTGGCTGGGCCTGTGAGCCATGGCCTCTGAGCCTGCGTGTCCAGAGCCTGTGCTCCGCAATGGGAAACACAGGTTCATGCCCCGGTCCAGGAGGATACCACATGCCGTGGAGTGGCTGGGCCTGTGAGCCATGGCCTCTGAGCCTGCGTGTCCAGAGCCTGTGCTCCGCAATGGGAGAGGCCACAGCAGTGAGAAGCCCACGTACCACACACACACACAAAAAAGTAGGAGAACCTAAATACATAAAGTAATTATTATAGACCTAAGGGAGAAATAGAACACAATACAATAATAGTAGGGCATTTTCATACCCCACTTACATCAATGAATAAATCATCCAGACAGAAAATCAACACGAAAACATTAGGCTTAAACAACACATTAGACCAAATTCAGAAAAGTCCATGCAAAAGCAACAGTATACACATTCCTCTCAAATGCCCATAGAACATTCCTCAGGATAGATCATATGTTAAGCTACAAAAAAATGTCTTAAATTTAAGAAGATGAAGTCATATCAAGCACTTTTCCAACCACAATGATATGAAATTAGAAATCTATTAAAAGAAAAAACTGAAAAAAATCACAAATATGTGGTACAGAACAGCATGGTATGGAACAACCAATGGGTTGAAGAAGAAACCAAAAGAAACATCCAAAAATACCTTGAGACAAAAATGAAAATGGAAATACAATCTACCAAAACTTATGGGATGCAACAAAAGCAGTTCTAAAAGGAAAGATCATAGCGATAAATGCCCACATTAAAACAAACAAACAAAAAACAAGAAAAATCTCAAATAAATTATCTAAATTTACACCTCAAGGAACTAGAAAAAGAAGAACAAATGAGCCAAAAGTCAATAGACAGAAGGAAATCCAAAGACCAGAGCAGAAATAAATGAAACAGAGATAAGAAGACAATAGAAAAGACCACTGAAACTATGAAAACGTTCTATAAAAAGATAAACTAAATTGACAAAACTTTACTTTAGGCACCAGTATAAAAACAGAATGCTCAAATAAATAAAATCAGCAAAGAAACAAACTCATTAAATGACACTACAGAAATATAAAGGATTATAAAAGACTGCTGCAAACAATTATATACCAACTAATTTGACAACCTAGAGGAAATGAATAAATTCAAGAAACATTCATCATAACCAGACTAAAACAAGAAGAAAGAGAAAATCTGAACAGATTCGTCAGTAGTAAGGAGATTGAATCAGTAATCAAAAACCTCTGAACAAACAAAAGTCCAGAACCAAACATTCAAAGAAGAATTAATATCAAACCTTCTCAAACTCTTCCAAAACACAAAAGAGGAGGGGACACTTTCAACTTATTTTACAAGGTCAGCCTTACCTTGATACCAAAACCAGACAAACATGACACAAGAAAAGAACATGACATAGGAATACCCCCAATGAAATTAGATGTAAAAATCCTCAACAAAATATTGGCAAACCAAATTGAACAACACATTAAAAGGATCATACAAGATGATCAACTGGGATTTATTCCAGGAATGCAAAGGTGGCTCCACATGCACAAGCAAATCAAGGCAATATACCACATTAACAAAATAGAGCATAAAATCATATGATTATCTAAACAGATGTAGAAAAAGCACTTGACAAGATTCAAATCTATTTATTATTTTTAAAAAACTTTCAACAGTGTGGGTATAGAAGAAATGTAACTCAACTTAATAGAGACCATATATGACCAGCTTACAGCAAACATCATACTCAGCAGTGAAAAGATGAAAGCTTTCCCTCTAAGATCAGGAACAAGACAAGGATGCCCACTCTTGCCACTTTTATTCAACAAAGGATTGGCAATCCTAGCCACAGCAATTAGGCAAGAAAAAGAAATAAATGTGATCCAAATCAGAAAGGAAGAAGAAAAATGATCACTGTTTGCAGATAACATGGTATTATATTTAAAAACCCAAAAGGCTCCTCCAGAAAAACCTATTAACTAATCAAAAAATTTGGTAAAGTTGCAGCATACAAAATCAATATACAAAAATCTGTTGCATTTTTATACACTAATAATGAACAATCAAAAACTTAAGAAAACAATTCCATTTACAAATGCATCAAAAAAATAAAATATCTGGGAATAAAATTAACCAAGGACATGGAAGACCTATACAATGAAAAGTATAAGACATTGATGACAGAAGTTGAAGAAGACACAAATAAATGGAAAGATATTTCATGTTTGTGGATGGGAAAAATTAATGTTTTAAAATGTCCATACTACCCAAAGCAATCTACAGATTAAATGCAATGCCTATCAAAATTCCAATGGCATTTTCACAGAAATAGAACAAAAAAAATCTTAAAATGTGTAAAGAATCACAAGAGATCCCAAGTAGCCAAAGTAATCTTGAACAGAAAGAACAAAGCTAGAGGTATCACGCTCCCTTATTGCACACTATATTACAAAGCTATAAAATAATCAAAACACTATGGTACTGGCATAAAAACAGACACATGGATCAATGGAACAAAAATGATCAGAAATAAATCCATGCATACATGGGCAAATAAATTTTGACCCAATTAAACTTCAACCCAAATGTTTACAAAATAATATTTTGAGCCAAGAAAACAAAGGGGAAAAAGAGAGTTCCTCAATAAATGCTGTTGGAAAAATTGGACAGTCACATGCAATAGAATGAAACTGAACCATTATCTTACACCATACACAAAAATTAGCTCAGAATGGGTTAGAGCATTGAATATGAGACCTGAAACCTTAAAACTCCTAGAAGAAAACATGGAGAAAAAGCTCCTTGACATTAGTCTTGGCAATTATTTTTTGGATCTGACACTAAAAACAAAGGCAACCATAAAAACAATAAACAAGTGGGACTCCATCAAACTAAAAACTCTTGCACAGCAAAAGAACCATCAAAGAAATAAAAAGGCAACCTACAGAATGAGAGGAATATCTGCAAACCATATATCAGATATGGGGTTAATATCCAAATTATAAAAAGAATTCATATAACTCAACAGCAAAAAACCCCCCAAATAATACAATTAAAATATGGGCAAAAGGATATTTTTCTCAAAGAAGACATATAGATGACAACTGTCACATGAAAAGATTCTCAACATCACTAATCATCAGGGAAATGCAAATTAAAACCACAATGAGCTATCACCTCACACCTGTTGGTATGGCTGTTAAAAAAGAAACAAGAAATAACAAGTGTTGGCAAGGATGTGGAGAAAAGGGAACCTTTGTGAACTGTTGGTGGAAATGTAAATTGATGCAGCCACTATGGAAAACAGTATGCAGTTCCCTCAAAATTAAAAGTAGAATTACTCTATGATTCAACAATTCCACTTCTGGATATTTATCAAAAGAAAATGAAAACACTAACTCAATAAGATATCTACACCCCCTGTTCATTGCAACATTATTTATAACAACCAAGATGTGCAAACAACCTAAGAGTTCATTAATGGATGAATGGATAAAGAAAATGTAATATGTATATATGTACACACACACACACACACACACACACACACACACACCATGGAATGTTATTTAGCCTTAAAAAAAAAAAGAAAATCTTGCCATTTGTGAGAACATGGATGGACCTTGAGGGCATTATGCTAAGTGAAATGAGTCAGACAGAGAATGATAAATACTGTATGACCTCTGTATGTACTTATATGTGGAATCTAAAAAAGAGCAAAACCAAAGTCATAGATACAGTGTACAGATTGGTAGTTGACAGAGGTGAAAGTTGAAGCATTGGCAAAAAGAGTGAAGAGGGTCAAAAGTTACAACATTTCAACTATAAAATAAATATGTCTTGGGGATGTAATGTACAGCATGGTTAATATTGACTAGAGTTAATAATACCATATTGCATATTTGAAAGTTGTTAAGAGAGTAGACCCTAAAGTTCTCATCGGGGGAAAAAGATTGTAATTATATGGCAACCTATGTTAACTATCCTTATTGTGGTGATTGTTTTGCAACAAACACAAATATTGGATCATTACATTGTACACCTGAAACTAATATAATGTGATAATGCTATTTATACCTCAATAAAATGGGACACAAAAAACACCCCTCAAAACAACAAAAATCCCTAAATTTTAAGTGTATCATATTCAAACTGCAAAAAAATCAAAGATAACGAGATAATGGTGACCAGACTTCTACCTGGAAAAGAAGGAGAAAATAAAATGTGGAAAGGGAAGCACCAGAATGCATATCACTCCTGTTGTTCTGATCTGATCATCAATTCTCTCCCACAAAGACAGAGATGACATCAGACTAGGACTATTCTGGAGTTTTACATGGGACTTGACACCTGGAAGTCACTTGATATATTAACATCCACCTAATTCCCCATAGATAAATACAGATGTCCCCCAACTTACGATGTTTTGACTTAAGATTTTTCAGCTTTACAATGGTGTGAAAGTGATATGCATTCAGTAGAAACTGTACTTCAAATTCTGAATTATGATCTTTTCCTGGGCTAGCAATGTAAGGTACAATACTCTTTCATGATGTTGGGTAGCGGCACCTAAATTAGGTGTATTAAGTGCATTTTCAACTTATAATATTTTCAACTTAGGGTGGGTTTATCTGTATTTAACCCCATGTTAAGTGGAGGAAGATCTGTACATAAACCTCTCCACCTGTGGAACCTACTACCCTTTGGCTACTCTACAGCCTCGCTTACAGCTGAAGACAGCAGAGGTGAAGGCCCCAGAACCCCATACACTAGGCAGAGCCCTGGCCCCATGGAAAAGGTGGCCGTGTTCCAGCCCTGCGGCCTTTTCCCCAAATGACCATCGCCTCCAGGCAAAAGGGTGCCTCCTCCTGGAGAACTGCCTGACCCTTGCCTGGCGCTACTGCTGGAAATATGGTTCTTCAACTTCAGCAAGGCAGACAGCCCTCACGCCATCAGCACTGCCTGCCAACCTGTGCCATCTTCCCTGCAGTTGCACTGGAACTCTGGTCCTGGACTAAGGGTGTGTGATTGTGCCCACCAACGCATGGCCTCCAATGGAGCTCCCAAATGAGAAGGAGGAGACCTGGTGTGGGGCTGGTCCAGTACCACTGACAGACTTGTGGCTGTGAACAATAGGAGGAGGGCCAGACCAAGACTGAGTCACCTTGGACACTGGGGAGGTTGCAGAATGAATGTTGGGCAACACACATGTTGGTCTATAACACATCCACCCCAAAACTCATTGACATTATAAAAAACCACTTGAAAACTTGCTTCCTTTAAATGGCATACAATTGTCTATCATTTTTAAAGAAATGTGTTGATTCCTAAAGTCTATATGCATTTTAATAGAAGGAGCTAACAAAGAGCTCCAGTGCCCAGCATGTTAAATGCAGTTACTCATTTTATCCTTCCTAAAACCATGTTAGTTAATAACATCAGTTCTACTGTAAGCTCCTGTTGGCTTGACCTTCAAAATGTACCCAGATGACTGTATAGCACAGGGAACAATACTCAATATCTTGTAATAACCTATAATGGAAAAGAATCTGAAAAAGAATGCGCATATATATATATATATATATATCTGAATCACTTTGTTGTGCACTTGAAATTAACAACATTATAAATTAACTATACTTCAATTTTTATAAAAAGACAAAAAAAAAAAAAAAAGTACCCAGAACCTGACCACTTCTGCTGCCTACTGTATTTCCACCCTGGTCCAAGTGCCATCATTTCTCACCTGAATTACTACAGGAGTTTTCTGGTGGACCCTACAGAGCAGCCAGGGTGTTTCTATTTAAAAAGCGGGGGGGGCAGATCATACCTCCTATCTACTCAAAACCCTATCTCTTCACGTAGCCTATCAGGCCTTATGAGATGTGGGCCGCGTTTTCTGGCCAGCTCTCCCTCACACACTCCCTAACTCTCTCTGCTCTAGAACACTGTCCTCAGCCTTTGCTCAGCTGTCCCCTCTACCTAGAACACTTTGTATCAGTAACCAGACTCCAAACTCTCCCAGGGCTGGACCATGCTCTCTTCTTCACCACTCTGTGTGCACACCCATTTGGTTGCCAAAACTCCACAGGCCCTGGGGATATGAATGCAGGTCTCTTGGGAGCAGTATGAATGAATGATTGAGAAGAGATTTTTGTCCAGTGTGTTCAAGGGGAGGTTTATAGAAGACATGGCTCAAGACATTATTTCCCAAATCTCTCCAAATCCCCTGTGATAGAAAGCTGATAGAAGCCAGTTCTTGCTGGGGTTTTCTCCTCCCACCTAATTTCCCTTCCAACTGAGGTAGGAGATAGATGGGCCTCTGGGTTGAGCAGCTGGAGGTTGTCAAGCTGGAGTAAATTGGAACTTTGTTTTCCCTAGACATGCCAAGCACAAAGTTAATGGCGGGAGCTGAGCTCTGCTGGAGTAAAGAGAAAAGAGGATCACATCTATCACTCCTGAGGTCAACGAAACCTCCTCAACTACACATGAGCAAAAATGCTCCTCGGGAATCAAAAGGGAGGGGGTGTCAGCCCATAATATGTGTTGTCATACTCCCTTTAGCCATTGCACTGGAATCCATCTTAGCAAAGAGATGCGCACGCATATTAGGAAGGGCCCTAAGGAAGTTGAGATGTGGAAAAAAGAAGTGAGATATTTGACCAGAGGAGAACAAAGACCTGGAAGAACTGTCCCTATATAAATGATTTAACCGCCTTGTGACTATGCATCTCCTCATTAGGGAGGATGCCTACACCCTTTTTCTCCAGGTTTGTACTTCTGCCTTGCCTCTGTCTTAAATAAATGAACTACCTCTCTGTTTGCTCTCCCACATGTTGTGCTGTGCTAATAATAATAAACTTTTACCTGTTTTTACAGTTTTTGCCTCCTTAAAACATTCTTGCTTTCAAATGGGGCAAGAGCAAGGGCAACTTTTCTTCTAACATCTCACCCCTGGTGGATTGGCAGCTAGGATTCCTGGTTTTCATCCAGGCTACTCAGGTTCAATTCCTGAGCAGGGAACTAAGATCCTGCTTCAGGATTGCTCACTGCTGTCTCTCTGAGATCACAACCTTGGTGTCAATGATAAAGAATCAATCTGCTCCCAAAATCTTTCTTGCATGGAATGACACATTTGTAATCTCTTTACCTTCCATGCTCTTATTCTTACAGGAAGACTGCAAACACTTCTAGCTGTTTATCTTTGATATTTTACACATTGATACTTATATTTAACATACAATTTTAAGAAGGCACAAATCTCTTTACATTGCTTAATAACCTAAGAAACATTGAAATGGAATTTCTTTTTTTTATTAGAGTATAATTGCTTTACAATCGTGTGTCAGTTTCTGCTTTATAACAAAGTGAATCAGTTAGACATATACATATGTCCCCATATCTCTGCCCTCTTGCATCTCCCTCCCTCCCACCCTCCCTATCCCACCACTCTAGGTGGTCACAAAGAACCGAGCTGATCTCCCTGTGCTATGCAACTGCTTCCCACTAGCTATCTATTTTACATAGTGTACATATGTCCATGCCACTCTCTCACTTTGTCCCAGCTTACCCTTCCCCCTCCCTGTATCCTCAAGTCCATTCTCTAGTAGGTCGGCATCTTTATTCCCGTCTTGCCCCTAGGTTCTTCTGACCATTTTCTTTACTTTTGTTTTTTTTTTAGATTCCATATATATGTGTTGGTCGGCAACTTTATTCCCGTCTTGCCCCTAGGTTCTTCTGACCATTTTCTTTACTTTTGTTTTTTTTTTAGATTCCATATATATGTGTTAGCATTCGGTATTTGTCTTTCTCTTTCTGACTTACTTCACTCTGTATGACAGTCTCTAGGTCCATCCACCTCACTACAAATAACTCAGTTTCATTCCTTTTCATGGCTGAGTAATATTCCATTGTATATATGTGCCACATCTTCTTTATCCATTCAATTGTTGATGGACCTTTAGGTTGCTTCCATGTCCTGGCTATTGTAAATAGAGCTGCAATGAACGTTTTGGTACATGAGTCTTTTTGAATTATGGTTTTCTCAGGGTATATGCCCAGTAGTGGGATTGCTGGGTCATACGGTAGTTATACTTTCAGTTTTTTAAGGAACCTCCATGCTGTTCTCCATAGTGGCTGTATCAATTTACATTCCCA
>NC_041215.1:13046936-13047822 GCF_002837175.3 Physeter macrocephalus | reverse complement strand
AAAGATAAGGTGACCATATGTGCATGGGTTTATCTCTGGGCTTTCTATTCTGTTCCATTGATATATATTTCTGTTTTTGTGCCACTACCATACTGTCTTGATTACTAAGGCTTTGTAGTATAGTCTGAAGTCAGGGAGCCAGATCCCTCAGCTCTATTTTTCTTTCTCAAGATTGCTTTGGCTATTCGGGATCTTTTGTGTTTCCATACAAATTGTGAAATTTTTTGTTCTAGTTCTGTGAAAAATGCCATTGGTAGTTTGATAGGGATTGCATTGAATCTGTAGATTGCTTTGGGTAGTATAGTCATTTTCACAATGTTGATTCTTCCAATCCAAGAACATGGTATATCTCTCCACCTACTTGTATCATCTTTAATTTCTTTCATCAGTGTCATAATTTTCTGCATACAGGTCTTTTGTCTCCTTAGGTAGGTTTATTCCTAGATATCATATTCTTTTTATTGCAGTGGTAAATGGGAGTGTTTTCTTAATTTCACTTTCAGATTTTTCATCATTATTATAGGAATGCAAGAGATTTCTGTGCATTAATTTTGTATCCTGCTACTTTACCAAATTCATTGATTAGCTCCAGTAGTTTTCTGGTAGCATCCTTAGGATTCTCTATGTATAGTATCATGTCATCTGCAAACAGTGACAGCTTTATGTCTGCTTTTCCGATTTGGATTCCTTTTATTTCTTTTTCTTCTCTGATTGCTGTGGCTAAAACTACCAAAACTATGTTGAATAATGGTGGTGAGATTGGGCAACCTTGTCTTGTTCCTGATCTTAGTGAAAATGGTTTCAGTTTTTCACCATTGAGGATGATGTTGGCTGTGGGTTTGTCATATATGGCCTTTATTATGTTGAGGAAAGTTCCCTCTATGCC
>NC_041215.1:13041957-13044645 GCF_002837175.3 Physeter macrocephalus | reverse complement strand
GTAGACTGCCTATTTCCTCTTCATTTGTTAGGTCTGGTGGGTTTTTGCCTTGCTCCTTCATCTGCTGTGTGTTTCTCTGTCTTCTCATTTTGCTTAACTTACTGTGTTTGGGGTCTTCTTTTCACAGGCTGCAGGTTCGTAGTTTCCGTTGTTTTTGGCGTCCGTCTGCAGTGGCTAAGGTTGGTTCAGTGTGTTGTGTAGGCTTCCTGGTGGAGGGGACTAGTGCCTGTGTTCTGGTGGGTGAGGCTGGATCTTCTTTTTCTGGTGGGCAGGGCCACGTCTGGTGGTGTTTTTTTGGGTATCTGTGGCCTTATGATTTTAGGCAGCCTCTGTGCTAATGGATGGGGTTGTGTTCCTGTCTTGCTAGTGTTTGGCATAGGTTGTCCTGCACTGTAGCTTTCTGGTCGTTGAGTGGAGCTGGGTCTTGTCCTTGAGATGGAGATCTCTGGGAAATTTTCGCCGTTTGATATTACGTGGAGCTGGGAGTTCTCTTGTGGACCAATGTCCTGAACTTGGCTCTCCCACCTCAGTGGCACGGACCTGACGCCTGACCAGAGCACTAAGAGCCTGTCTTCCACACAGCTCAGAATAAAAGGGAGAAAAAAAAGAAAGAAAGAAAGAAGATAAAATAAAATAAAGTTATTAAAATAAAAAAATAATTATTAAGAAAAAAAAATTTTTAAGTAAAAGAAAAAATGGACAGACAGAACACTAGGACAAATGGTAAAAGCAAAGCTATATAGACAAAATCACACACAAAAGCATACACATACACACTCACAAAAAGAGAAAAACAAAAATATATATCTATCAGTGCTCCCAAAGTCCACCTCCTCAGTTTGGTATGATTCGTTGTCTATTCAGGTAATCCACAGATGCAGGGTACATCAAGTTGATTGTGAAGATTTAATCCGCTGCTCCTGAGGCTGCTGGGAGAAATTTCCCTTTTTCTTCTTTGTTCGCACAGCTCCCGGGGTTAGCTTTGGATTTGGCCCCGCCTCTGCATGTAGGTCGCCTGAGGGCGTCTGTTCTTGGGGAAGTTGCCCCTGGCGCACGGGACCCCGGCAGTGGCGGGCTGCACAGGCTCCCGGAAGGGGAGGTGTGGAGAGTGACCTGTGCTTGCACACAGGTTTCTTGGTGGCGGCAGCAGCAGCCTTAGGGTCTCATGCCCATTTCTGGGGTCTGCGCTGATAGCCGCGGCTCACGCCCGTCTCTGGAGCTCCTTTAAGCAGCGCTCTTAATCCCCTCTCCTCGCGCACCAGGAAACAAAGAGGCAAGAAAAAGTCTCTTGTCTCTTCGGCAGCTCCAGACTTTTTCCCCGACTCCCTACCGGCTAGCTGTGGTGCACTAACCCCTTCAGGCTGTGTTCACACCGCCAACCCCAGCCCTCTCCCTGCAATCCGACCGAAGCCTGAGCCTCAGCTCCCAGCCCCGCCCGCCCCGGTGGGTGAGCAGACAAGCCTCTCGGGCTGGTGAGTGCTGGTCGGCACCGATCCTCTGTGCGGGAATCTCTCCGCTTTGCCCTCCGCACCCCGTTACTGCGCTCTCCTCTGTGGCTCTAAAGCTCCCCCCTCCGCCACCCGCTGTCTCCGCCCGCGAAGGGGCTTCTAGTGTATGGAAACCTTTCCTCCTTCACGGCTCCCTCCCACTGGTGCAGGTCCCGTCCCTATTCTTTTGCCTCTGTTTTTTATTTTTATTTTTTGCCCTACCCAGGTACGTGGGGGAGTTTCTTGCCTTTTGGGAGGTCTGAGATCTTCTGCCAGCATTCAGTAGGTGTTCTGTAGGAGTTGTTCCACGTGTAGATGTATTTCTGATGTATTTGTGGGGAGAAAGGTGATCACCGCGTTTTACTCTTCCGCCATCTTGAAGCTCCTCGTCAATAAAAATTTTTTAAGATGAAAATAGCAAGAGTTGTCAAGGATGAGGAGAAAGTGGAACTCTCATACATTGCTGATGAGAATATAAAATGGTGCAGCCACTAGGTAAAAAGTTTTGTGATTCCTCAAAAATTTAAATATAGAATTAATCATATGACATATCATTCAGCTAATTCCACTCTCAAAACAATTGAAAACAGATATCAAACAAATACTTGTACACTAGATTCACAGCAGCATTATTTACAATAGCCAAGTGGTACAAACAATCCAAATATTCATCAACAATGAATGGATAAACAAAATGTGGAATATACATACAATGCAATATTCTTCAAGCATAAAAGGAATGAATTACTGATATGTGCTACAGTGTAGTTGAACCTTGAAAGTATTTTGGTAGGGGAAAGAAGCCAGACACGCAAGGTCACATGCTGTATGATTCCATTCATGCAAAATATCTAGAACTGGTAAAGCTATAGAGGCCGAAAGCCAGTTGTGGTTGCCAAATGCTGAGGGGATTAGGGAATGGGGAATCACTGCTTAATGGCTACGGGCTTCCCTTTGGGGGTGACAGAAATGTTTTAGAAGTAGAGAGAGGTGGTGATTGCATGTCATTGTGAATGTACTAAATGCCACTGAATTATTCATTTTATTTTATTATTATTATTATTATTTTTTACGGTACGCGGGCCTCTCACTGCTGTGGCCTCTCCCTTTGTGGAGTACAGGCTCCGGACGCACAGGCTCAGCGGCCATGGCTCACGGGCCCAGCCGCTCCGCGGCATGTGGGATCTTCCCGGACCGGGGC
>NC_041215.1:13021154-13041893 GCF_002837175.3 Physeter macrocephalus | reverse complement strand
CGAACCCATGTCCCCTGCATCGGCAGGCGGACTCTCAACCACTGCGCCACCAGGGAAGCCCCTCATTTTAAACTAATTTTATGTTACATGAATTTCGCCTCAGTAAAAAATAAATAAATAAATAAGTGACAAGAGGCGAAGGCAGAACTTATGCGGATGGATACAGGAAAGAATAGAAACTTTTGAAAAGACCCTGTAATAAGCTCACCTAGGCCGGCTGTCTTGAAGGGCATACCTATTCTTCTGTAGATAAACTTAAACCACTCTTTTGTTGCCTCTGGACTCTTAATTAGTATCAGATCTCAGTATGCTTCAAGGGAACAAGTACAAAGTCTGACCCAAGAGAAAGCACTTATACTTTAAAAGAATAGTAATGTTTTGCTAACTTATGCTGCATAAAAAAGGTAAATATATTGTGCAGATGCATTCTAAGAGTGTTAGATGAAGGAGGAATGTAACTATGAAATTATTGGTATGAGTATGGATTTAATGTATAATTTCAAGTGACTGGAAGTCTTATTAACAGTTTGCTTGATTAATTGGCTGAAATTTGGACTTAATTGTGGCCTTCACTGAGGTCTTGAAGCTAAAACTTCCGTGGAATTATGAGAGACATAAATCCACAGTAGGTGAAGTAGGAATTTTGGAGTGAACTTATGATATGCATTCACCTCCACTACATTTTCAGAACAAAACCCCAAATCTTTCTTAAGGCATAGAGAAATACATTAGTAAGGGAAAACCAGCTTCTTTAAAAAGCTCTTTGCTGATTGTTCTCTGCAGGCCAAGTATGTTGGTGCAAGATGCTGCCACTAAGAGAGGCCTCTCTAATTTTTTCAATGAATTTATGGATTATTAGAGTAACAGGGGCCAGTTGAGAGTGATGAGCTACCAGAGACAAGGTGGATGCAATGTTCATAATGCACAGCAGGGATGACTGGTAAATAGAATGCTTTGATCCTGAGAACCTCTGTTGGTGGCTAATTGATCACAGTGTCTCTCAGAATGAAATGGGAAGCCTTAATCTACAAATTTGGAAAAAATCAAGGTCTAGTAGCCAGAAACTTGATGTAAGTCTTTACAATGTTGAGTCAAGGCCTCCTACCTAGTTTCTAGACCTAAGCCAGTTCATGGACCTGAAACCTCCTAATTAAATTGGGTCCCCTTGTGGAAGAACCCTAAAACACTACCAACAGTATATACTGTAAGTCTTCTAAACCTTCACCCAGAAGGATGTCTTGCCAATTACTAGAGTGACGATGCATGGGGAAAACAGATATATTCAAGCATTTTAGGAATTAAAAGTGTTGTCTGTTGACTTACCCCCAAAATAACACCAGACTAACCTGCAGATCAAACAAGGCCAAGATTATTACTTAATTAGAAAAGATAAACACCATCTCGACAGAATCTTAGTTTCATAAGGGAAGATCAATGTTTAATGTGTATAGTTTTAGGAACTGGATTTGAGCAGTTTGAAGTGGGTCTAACAATGCAGGGATCTGACTGGAACTGGTCAAAATCCATGATATAACAGCATTGATGGTCACCATGAGCATGAGTTGGGGAGGAGTCTTGGTGAGAAAACAATTATTTGGTTAAAAGCTGAGTTTGGCCAGCTGAGTCATCCATCGTCCAGAAAAGAGGACTGATTGAACAGTCTATTGCTCAGATAAAGCTAACAATGAAGTTATGTTCTGACTTACAGCCCTATTATCCTGGGCAAGAATTTCCTGGAATATATAGAAAAGTCTTATTGATGTAAGGGCTTTCATTTTGAATCTTTTTTTTTTTTTTTTTTTTTTTTTTTTGCGGTACGCGGGCCTCTCACTGCTGTGGCCTCTCCCGTTGGGGAGCACAGGCTCCGGACGCACAGGCCCAGCGGCCATGGCTCACGGGCCCAGCCGCTCTGCGGCACGTGGGATCCTCCCGGACCGGGGCACGAACCCGCACCCCACGCATCGGCAGGCGGACCCCCAACCACTGCGCCACCACGGAGGCCCCATTTTGAATCTTGATAATTAAGTCATGTGAATGCAGATGGTCTTAGTTTGCTCTAGATAGTGGCTCTAAATTGATACTAATTTCTTGTGACCCCAAACGCCACTGCAGTCTACCAAAGTGGGGGTTTATAATGATGAGGTGATAAGTGGTGTTTTGGCCCAAGTTCAAATCACAGTGGTCCAAGTAGGTCTGTAAACCTATCGCTTAGCTATTTCCCAGATCCTTAATGTATATTTGGAAGAGTCATACCCCAAAACTAGTAGGAAACCCATACTGGCTCTCTGAACTGTAGTGGGAGTTTTATTATGGTAGAAAGAACAAGTGGAAGCTCAGGAACTTCTAATTCCTACCAGACAGTAAACAAAAATTAATACTGCATCTCTAGGAGACCTGCATGTATTAATGCCACCATAAACTTGAAATGTGCACATCTTTTTTTGGCCTTTGCAGAAGGTGAATGGACCTTAGAAAATTACTATAGATTGTTGTAAAGTTAATCAGATGGTAACTTTAACTGCAGCGGCTGTTACCGCCTATGTACTTACAGAATGCCTCAGATATAATCAAAGTACCTTGCTCAACCTTGCTTCTGATCAGGAAATTATTTCACAGCAAAAGAATGGCAGCAATGGACTTGTGTCCATAGAACTGACTGGTCTTGTATATGTGTCATCACTCAGAAGCAGTTTGCCTCAGTTATGGTACCAACTCATTTACAGTGTCATTTCAGAAATAAGACCCTGAAAATATGGAGTTCTATCTCATATAATGCAATATGTGCTTTGATTCAGTAATCAATATATGGGGCTGTTTCTCCCATAACTGAAAAACAATGGTCCCATCCAATCAGAAATTGAAATTTTATCTGGTTATTTTAGACTTCTCATGCCAGTGAACTAATAGGTAAATAAGACAGCAGCTCCACTAGAGTGGGGTGGGTTGATTGATATCAGTTACAAGGTTTATAGAGGACAATCCTGAGACAGGGGATTCTCTGGGGCATCTTTCAGTACTTCCATGTCCAATAGTAAAAGATAATGGAAAAGTACAGCCACCAAAAATACAGGTAGTACCACTGAGGATTCAGACCTTTTTGGAATGAAGACATAGAGTACACCACGAGATAAATTATCCAAAGACATGAGGTTCTAGCTGAGAGCAAAGGAAATAAGGAATGGAAAATGAAGAAGAAAGTTATAAATATCAATTATGGCTTCATGATTAATTAGCCTGTTGGGGTGTGTGTGTATGTGTGCGTACATGTATGTGAGCTAGTTTGTTCTTATCTCTCTCTCTGCTCCTTCCTCTTACTATTTATATACTGATTGCTGTTGATAGCTAATATGCAGAGATTATGACTGAATATGAGCTATAACTGACATTGCCCATAGATGGATACTATAACTAATGAAGGATAACATGTATGTGAAGAATAGTTACACATTGTTATGCTGTTGTTGCTATTTAACAGCAGTTCAAACATGGGTAAAATTATCTGGATGTTGAGTAGCCAAAGGGGTGGACTGTGCCAGTTCTTAAACTATTGCCTCAGCTCAAAATTCACATTTCTACACTCCAATTTTTTATTCTAGGGCTGCTTTGTCTTCAAGGTTCACATTAGGATCTGCCCATAGGGCCACTAGAAGGAGACGGTAAGCCAGGGGAGGAGATAGAAAACTCTTTCATGATTTCCTGTTTTCTTCTGTCCAACCAACCCAGCAATGTCTCTTCATCCTGGCAGTTGGTTTGACTTTGCAGTTTACTTTCACACTCACAGAACCAGTCTCATCCTGTCCTTCAGAGGCACAAGCACTAGCTGACCAACCCCTATTCCTTGGCAGTCTGGGGCTAGAGACTCTCCTGTGAACTTCTGGGGTGTCAGAACCAACTGCATAGCCCCCACTTGTCAGAAGGCTAGGACCGAGCTCTGCAATGCCCTCTTTTTCCTCTAGGCTCTGGAGGAACCATCATAAGTCAGGGCAGAGCAGGCTTCTCTATGTCTCCTATGGGAGACATCTCCATGGGTACCTTCTGAGATAGGAATACCAGCTGGTCAGTGCTCGCTCCTCAGACATCTGGACTCTAAGACTTCGGGTTTTAATGACTCTAACCTCTCCCTTTACATCCCCAGGCCTAGGAATAGTAGCTTCTTTCTGCAGGTTGTTTTTTCCTCTTCAATCCTTCGTGTTCTTGTTTTGTCATTTCAGATCTCAAATATTTGGTTAACAACTCTTTACACTACATTTTTTTCTGCTAAAATAATGGATATGGTTTTATTCCTGGCTGGACCCTGTCTGATATGTAAAATATAAAATAATGGCTCAATTTCTGTCTATATTTCTGTTCTAATATTCAACTTCCAAAACGTATAGTTTTACTTTTGCAGAACTTGAAGTACAGAAATAATCACAGTTGCCACAGCAAATTTGGTATGTGAATAGTGCTTTTAAAAATGTTTTCATATATATTATCCCATTAGATGCCTCTTCCTGCATTCATTCAATAAAGTTTTATTAAGCAACTGCTGTCTATAAGGCACAGAGCCAGGTACTGGAAATACACAAATAATTTCTAAGCAGTTAAGGGTATATTTATATCTCTTAAAGGAAGTTTTATAAAGCCTCTAATGGGAGAAGACTAGGGACCACCCAAGAAAGAATTATAGAGACTCAATTTCTGCCATCTAGAAAGTTTTTATTTAAAAAATCCATAGGGTTTCCCTGGTGGCGCAGTGGTTGGGAGTCCGCCTGCCAGTGCAGGGGACGCGGGTTCGTGCCCCGGTCCGGGAGGATCCCGCATGCCGCGGAGCGGCTGGGCCCGTGGGCCTGCGCGTCCGGAGCCTGTGCTCCGCAGCGGGAGAGGCCACAGCAGTGAGAGGCCCGCGTACCGGGAAAATAAATAAATAAATAAATAAAAATAAAATATCCATATTTATTAGGTAAAATCATCAATTTAATAGTATAGATGACACATAAAGGAAAACGGACAGTGCCCAGCACATAGTAAGCATTCAACAAAACACAGTTATAACCAAGAAGAATTAAGAAATGGAGTGAATTTACTTCAAGGACTTCATAAATGATCAATAATGACAATAATGACAATGCATTGCTTCTTCATGGGGCTGTAGATTTACATGTAGTGATCCCTACAGAATCCCTGTGAGGTAAGGCAGGTGTCATGATTCTCATTTATTGATGAGGAAACAGACACTCCCAAAGGGTGAATGACTTTGCAACATTATGCAACCAGGAGGTGGCAGCACCAGGTACCAGATGCCCTGGCCGTCAGTGCCGACTGCCAATCCTGCAACGATCCAGCCCCTTCTTTAGGGCCCCCATCACCCCCCTGTTCCTCAAGCTATAAATGAGAGGGTTGAGCATAGGAGTAAGGACTGTGTAGAAGATAGAGACCACATTGTCATGGCTTGGGGCCTGGTAGCGCCTGGGTCTCAGATAGGTAAACATGGCTGCCCCATAGAAGAGGGCCACAGCAGTCAGGTGGGAAGAACAGGCGGCCAGAGCCTTTTTATGGGCCTGAGCAGAGTGCATGGGGAGCACAGATCCCCAGAGGCGAGCATAAGAGGCCACAATGATGGAGAACGGCAGGAGCAGCATGAATACATAGCAGGCAACAACCAGGGTATCAAAAAATGGATGTGTCTGCACAGGCCAGTTTCAATAAAGCTGGCACCTTGCAGAAGAAGTGGTCCACATTCCTTGAGCCACAGTAGGGTAAGCTCATGGCTCCTGCCATCTGCATCATTCCATCTATTATCCCCAAAGTCCATGAACTCCCAGCAATCTGGAGACAGACCCTCTGACTCATGAGGATGAGATAGTGAAGTGGGTGGCTAATGGCCACATAGCAGTCATAAGCCATGAGTCCCAGCAAGAGCCCTTCAGCTCCCACAAGAGAGATGAAAAAAACAATTTGTATACCACAACACACAAAGGAGTGGATTTTCAGCCAGACAGAAGTTGACTGCCATCTTGGGCACAATGGCACAGACCAACATGAGGTCCATGAGGGAGAGGTGACTGAGGAAGAAGTACATGGGTGTACGAGGATCAATGTAGATGAGGAAGATGAGGAGGACATTCCCACAGAGGGCAACTGTGGAGACCACCATAACCACAGAGAACAGGGCAAGATCAGTCTGGCTATGAGAAAAGATTCCCAAGAGGATGAAGCCATCTATAGATGATTGGTTCAACCATATCCCCATGGTTCAGTTGTTCACAGTCACCTGAGAACATGGACAGAGAAATTCTAAGATTGAGTGACATGTCTTTATTTATCTCTGGATTATTATTCTTCAGTCTTCTGTATCTTTTGTAATTTATTAGAGCACAACAATATATGCCTAGGGACATACAAGAGGATATTCTTTCATTTTTCAGATGACACAGATAATAGGATCTTTGCTAGCTCATAGAATTGAACCATTTATCTACATTTCTACATATTCATACCAAGAAGAATAGAAATTGAATTATGTGTCACAGGACTGTTGAACAATCCTCCTTCAATAGGCAAAATATCGGCTTTCCCATATGGCACTGGCTCTTTCTAGCTGGGATTAAATGGACTCAGTAAACTATCTCTAGCAGGACTTGGACCATTTCATCCCCAAGAGATAATTCATATATGTTACAATAAAGGAAGGTAATGGAGACTTGAGATGTTCTTTATTTCGCTTAGGCCAAATATCTTGAAATCATTTTTTAATTCCTCTATGTTTTTTATTCCCTAGGTCCAAACCATCAGTAAAGCCTCTTGGCTATAAATTCAGAATACCTCAGAATCCAATGAATGCTTATCCCCACTGCAACTGCCCTGGTCCAAGCCACCATCTTCTCTCAGATGGACTATTATAGGCTTCTATCCAGTCTCTTGACATCTATCCTTGAATCCCTTGAGTCTGTTCTCATAAGTATTCAAATGAGTCTGCTTAAAATGTAAGTCATATGATGTAATTCTCTTGCTGAAAGTAACTCAGTGACTCCTCAAATTACTCCAAATAAAGCCCAAATCCTTGCAGTGGCACACAAGACCCTACATGATACACCCACACAGACACACACACACACAAAGACACACACACACACTCATATACACTGAAACCTCTGACCTCATCTCCTACTGTGTCCCCTTCACTCACTGTGCTTCCTTGAATTTCCTTGGACAAACTGGAAAAACACCCACCTTTGGATCTTTGCATTTTCTTCTCTTTGGAATGCTCTTTCCTCAGATTTCTGTCTCTCATCTGCTTCAGATTTTTTTTCAAATGCCAACCTCTTTAGAAATGGTTTCTGTGAAAGTCACTGAAGTTATAAACGTCTTGCATTTTCAAGCCCTCCCCTGCTCTTGGTTTCTCCACAGCACTTATACCATTTAACACACACATGCTTACATTTTAAAATTTTTATGGTCTGTCTCATCCCACTGGAATAAGAGCACCATTTATTACTCACCATGACATTGGCAGCCCCTAGAAAGGTTGCCTAGTTCATAGTATAACCTTCAGTACATAAGTGTTGATTGGATAAAATAATCATGATGAAGTAATACATGGCTGCCGCTTCCATTTTCTGAAAGTAGAGAGACTCCCCCTTTAATTGATGGAGCCCTTGTTCTTGACCTCAATATACTAGTTCACTGCTATATTTCTTCCTCTGAGGGACAGTGAGTGATATAGTAAGAATAATATTGAGGTATTTAAAAGAGAACAGGACTTCTCTGCAAATGGATGATAGTGGCATCCAGGAGACATTTGTTTGGGGTGTATTCATGTCTACCTTACCTCCTTGCAAAGAGGAAACAAGTCAACCCCACAGAACACACTCTGTGTGTGAAGAAACAGAGTAATTTCAGAAACTAGGATAGGCCTGCCCAGATCCACCACCAGGGAGGCAGCCTCTGTGAGCTGAGATCTTACAGAATGGAGCACATCCTGACTCATGCCCAAAAAAGACATGCCCAGGTATCTTTGCCAACAACAACACAAAGGTGTGATGTTGAAGCTAGGGGGGAGGTCCTACAGGAGCAAATCACTGTTCCTACAGCCTTCAAACACCATCTTGGCCATATCAGCCCCAGACTAAACCAATCAACTGAACCAACCAGGTCCCATAGACCTCACACCAGAAATTCCTCCTCTTGTGCTAAGGACGTACTGTGTGCAGAATCATTGAGCTGCATGCACCTTCAAAGACATGCACTCTACACGTCCTCTTCTCCCCCCACCAACCCCCCACCACCTTATACTACAATACCATAGAGTTGATTAATGACATTTAAACTCCTTTGAATTCTAATTCTTATACCACTGTGTACTCATCACCTCCACTTGGATGTGCAATGGGCTTATGCTACCTAAAGTGACCAAATAGAGTCCTTGGTCTCCTCTGGAGAAACACCTGGTCTAACCTTCTTCCCAGGTAAATTAAGGGCAGGTCTGTCCAGCTTCCAAGGATACAACACATGGGTCATATTGAACCTCTCCTTCCCTCCCACATCCCAACATCATAAATCCCTGCTGGTTCTTCCTGCAAAATGTATGTAACCCTGACCACTTCACAATCTTGCCCATCTCACCTGACCACACTGTCATCACTGCTCCCCTGGTTGATGGTGACCCCTAACGGAATTTGCCTCATCATTCATTCCATCCTTGCCCCCATCCCAGTCTCTTTGCACACAGCACTAAAGTGAACCCATCTCTATAAGAAGATGGGTTCTTGAAGCAGAATAAAGGAATGCTTTTATCAGCAGAACTTCCATCACCACCCAGACCTCCTTTTCTTCTGCTCTCCCCAGAATTCCCATGACTCTCGTCTCACCAGCATCCTGTGTTTCCTCCCACACCAGCCTCGGAGGCCTTGGTCCTTGTTCTTGCCTACTCATGGAAATCTCTTCCCACATACGCTTCACGTTGTCCACTCACCTCCTAACTAACTTTCTCAGCCAGGGCTTCCTCACACCTATTTGGAGTTGAAATCCCTTTTCCCTCCCCATTCCTTCCCTGCCTTATGTTTCTCTTAGCATTCAACACCATTGGGCATGCTACATTTAATTCATATGAATTTGTTTTCTGCTTTCCAACTAGAACCTATATCCCCCGGTGCCACTTTTTCTCATGGGAGGATCCCCGGCTCTTAGAACAGTGACTGGCATGTATTATGCTCTCAATAAATACTGTCAAATTACTGATTGTATGCAAACAACTCAAGAAGCTATTCTAGCATCTCACATATTCATTTCCTGCTCATTAACTTCATTCCTTTCTGATGACTAGTTAACGGCTGCATTTTTCTTCCTAGAAATGACACCATAAAGAAGCCATCTTGTATCTAAAATGTACTTTGGGGGACAAGCTGACTCTATGTCACATATCAGCCCTCTCCTTCCTGCCCCTTTACTTCCATGTCTCCCCACTCATCCTTTTTCCTCCTGTAAACCACTCTTCAACCCAGGAAGCCAACACTATGGCCCCCAATCCAAACTGAGGGAAAGAGGAAAGAAAAAAGGTCAATGATACATTTTCTTTCTTTAGAAAGAAAAACAGAGAAATAGATCAAATGAAAAGGACTAGAAGAAAGAAAGGGAAGACACATAACACTAAAAGGTATGTGCCCACCACCTACTCCAAAAAAAAAAAAAAAAAAGCTGAAAGAGGCAGACAACAAGAGGAAGAAAAAAATGCTGATAATTTTTTTGACATGTTTATTGGAGTATAATTGCTTTACAATGGTGTGTTAGTTTCTGCTGTATAACAAAGTGAATCAGCTATACACATACATATATCCCCATATCTCCTCCGTCTTGCGTCTCCCTCTCACCCTCCCTATCCCACCCCTCTAGATGGTCACAAAGCCCTGATCTGATCTCCCTGTGCTCTGCGGCTGCTTCCCACTAGCTATCTATTTTACATTTGGTAGTGTATATATGTCCATACCACTCTCTCACTTCGTCCCAGCTTCCCCTTCCCCCTGCCCATGTCCTCAAGTCCATTCTCCTCTACATCTGCGTCTTTATTCCTCTCCTGCAAATAGGTTCATCTGTACCTTTTTTTTTTTTTAGATTCCATATATATGTGTTAGCATACGGTATTTGTTTTTCTCTTTCTGACTTACTTCATTCACTCTGCATGACGGTATCTATGTCCATCCACATCTTCTTTATCCATTCATCTGTCGATGGACAATTAGGTTGCTTCCATGTCCTGGCTATTGTAAATAGAGCTGCAATGAACATTGTGGTACATGCCTTTTTTTAATTATGGCTTTCTCAGGGTATATGCCCAGTAGTGGGATTGCTGGGTCGTATGGTAGTTCTAGTTTTTTAAGGAACCTCCATACTGGCTCTATCAATTTACATTCCCACCAACAATAGAAATGCTGATAATTAAATAGAAATGCGAAATGACCAGGAATGAGTAATAGATGCAGCAAAGAGGAGAGAAGGGGGTGACAGGAAATGACCTTCACTCACCTTTAAGTGGGTTCCCTGAAGGAAAACCAATTCAGCAGATAACCTGTGGAGGAGATTCCAGCATCAGAATCATTTCTCCATCCTTCCATGTGTTTGTACTTACTGGGTCAGCGGGGTCAGGGAGGAGCCCCCCAGCTCTGACTTCCTTCCTCAGCTCCCACCAACCTCTCAGCCCAGCTGTGGGTGTCCACATCACCCTCAGCCTCCCTGTGACTCTCTAGCTCAGACAGTGGGCCTCAGACAGACAACAGCCTCCTCTCAGCAAAAGGGGTGTGGAGAAAGTGAACTTAGTCAAGGAGACGGTGGTGGGCAGATGGGGACAGAGCCAGGATCCGTGTATCTGAGCCCAGCCCCTGATTCCCGTCCACCTTCCATGGGCTGCCTCCCAGCCTGGGTTGCAGAACTGTCTTCTGCTGCCCATGCAGGTGTTTAACACTGAACCTGAGTGAGGAAGGTAAAGCTGTGAAGTCCCAGGGGAGCCCACAAACTCTAGCCCTGGAGCAGAAGCTCCCAAGTTTATAATTAAAGAAAACCAAACAGGGAGCTTGGGGACAGGACCAGAAGAAGGGCCAGTGGGACAGTGTGGGGAAACCTGGTCACGGGAGGGGCACAGGGCAGCCAGGGCACAGGAAGGGGGGACAAGTTTCTTGGTGCTCTACCCCTCACCACAAACAAATTCCACACTTCCCCAGTGACCCCCAAGGGCCTTCATGGGGTCTCCACCCTTGGGTTCCTTGATAGGCTTTCTCTGCACCCCACAATCTACACATGTTTTTTGCTGGCCCCATGAAATCAACATACATTTATTGAGAACCCATGATATATAGAGCACTGGGTGAGCTGTTATGCTTGAATCAAAGGTGGAGACTGAACACAATCCTGGCCCTGAGAAGTTTATAACCTGATGGGAGGGAAAGAAGAACACCCACATTCATGAGACTCAGAGGGTGGCATGGGACTGGGTGTCATCCCAAACTCTGTCAGTCATATCTGTAAGCTCAGTGCCTTTCACAGTTTGCTATGGACAGTCCTATGGTCTTCAGTTATGCCCCTCACCCCGGTTTAACCATGGATAGCACTCCCTTTCACTCTCAAGGATGTCCCAGGATTAAAAAAAAATATTTATTTATTTGTTCATTTGTTTGGCTGCACCGGGTCTTAGTTGTGGCAAGTAGGATCTCGGTTGCCGCGTACGGGATCTTCACTGCGGCGTGTGGGATCTAGTTCCCTGACCAGGGATCAAACCCGGGCCCCCTTCATTGGGAGAGCAGTGTCTTAACCACTAGACCACCAGGGAAGTCCCATCGTGGGTTTGATGATAATTTAATAGTCACTTTAATTTTGGCTTTATGTCCCATGGAAGGAGGTCAATTTTCAAAATGGCCAATTCATTGGAAACCAAATGGCCAGATCATCAATATATGATGTTCTTTTAACTCTTTGGTATATATATGACTGGTTTTTATTTTATTTTCACAGCAGCAATCAAACATGTTTTCCTGCCATACAAAGCTCTTGGGGCCTTCATTTGGAGGCTGATGCTCAGAGAGGACAGATTAGATCAGAGGGCTGAGAGAAGGGGACTTGAAAGGAGAGGCGGGAAAACACAAGGAGGTGGAGACAGAGGGACCTAGAAAAAATAGGCCTCTGTCAAATTAGTTCCAGGCACACCAAACCGGTTTTCGAAGAAACTCCTTACAGCCACCTCACACTTTCCTGCTCCAGCCTCCTCTGTCATTCCCTGCAACCCGCTGACCTACTCTGCTTCCCTATAGGTACTTGAAGTATTTCCAATTCCGCATTTTTCTCAAGTTAACCTCCCACTAGAACTTGCACTGCCTACTTTGTCTTTTCCTACTGAAACTCAATTTATTCTATAAAGACCCATCTAAAGCTCATCATTACTATTCTCACCTTCCAAAGATTCAATCCACATCCCTTCAGCCTCTGTGAGTTCCTACAGTCTACTGTCTGTACAATTGACAATTTATTCTGTTCTGCTGTGTGAAATCTGTTACATTACTATTTATTTAACCTACATAGTGATTGGGTGAAACTTGATTGCATACAACCAAGAAAGAGCTTTATGTTTAGCTAGGACCACTTTCACTCCTGGAAAATCCTTCACCACCTTTTATGGAGATCAGGCTGATCTCAGAGCTGTCTGGTCTCCTTCAGGTGTAAGTCTATTCCCACTTAGCTAATCAAGACCAACTTTCAGGTAGGATAAGATCCAGCCTGATACAAGTCATGACTTAAATCTCTCACCAAATTCAAAATCTCCCCTGTGGCCTCTGCCTAATTCAGATCTGTTGGGAGTTTGGGGACCTACCACAGGGAAGGGTGAAAGATTCTGTCTTTTCACTCTTTCTCCTGCTCCTTTCATTCTGATACTTCTAGATCTCTCTTCCTTCTTCGGTTTTCTAGGATTTAAGGAAGGATTATGGATATGGGGGGCAATGGGGCACCCTGTTGAGTAGTATATATCAGTGTCATCTGCAGTGAGATATCCAAATTCCATTGTGTGATCTATCGATCTATCATCCCTGCATGTTGAGAGATGTTGAATGCCCTCCCCACCCTCTGAGAACTCTGCAGTGACAGTTCCCTGACAAGGGAAGTCTCTCTCCAGTTGACCTCTTGTGACCCCCTCATTTCCTGACCCTGGCATTTTGCTTTCAGCCCCTCACACAGACCACTCTCAAGAGAGGGCTTTCCAAGAAGGCTTGAGATGGTAGCCTCACAAAGCATCTACTTGACAAACAAACAATCTAGTCATCTTGACCCTGGACTGTTGCTGCACTTTGTTCTTTTCTTGCCAGCATGAACTGCTCCATCTTGTCTCACAACTTCAGAATTCTCCAAGCACAAGTTCTACATTCACCTACATATACAGTCTCCTTGGAAACACATGCCAGGCTCTCCTTGGAGATCCCTCATCTGGTCAACTCCATGCAATCAGGCCCATGAGTGTCTGTAGTTAGTGAGCCTCCATCCAGAAGCTGAGGGGCCAGTCTCCTTTCTAGGGGTGTAAGGAGGGGAACTTTTGAATCCCTTATCAATCAGGGAGCAGAGAAGTAAAATGTCACTATAGTCAAACTGAGTTAGACTAGTTAATGTTTGATGCAGCATGGAGAACAAAGGGATGTTTAGTGGGAGGGTGTAAGAGGAGCTTGTTATAAGATTGTTATGAAACTTGTCACATAAGGTGACTTCTATTTTGATGTTGAATGGTTTTCTGTTAACTTGAGGCACACGAAATCCGAACAAACACATCAATCCTTGATCAAAAATGCAACCTCCAACTCTGTTTGACAACTGATGTGTTCCTGATGGTCTCTGAGTGATGCACGTTGTATTCATCTGCTCAGGCTACCATGACAAACCACCAAAGGCTGTGTGGCTTAAACAACAAAAACTAATTAACTCACAGTTCTGGAGGCTGGAAAGTACAAGATCAAGTTTCTGGCAGGATTCAGTTTCAGGTGTGGGCTCTCTTCCTGGCTTGTACACAGTGACTTTGTCCTCATGTGTTCTTTCCTCTGAGCATGTGCAGGGAAAGAGTGAGCTATCTGGTGTCTCCTCTTATAAGAACACTAATCCTATCAGATAAGGACCCCATCCTTATAAACTCCATTAACCTTAATTACTTCCTTACCCCAAATACAGTCACACTGGGTATTATGGCATAACTCAGAAATTTTGGGGAGACAAACATTCATTTAATTACAGGCACCAATGATACTTTTAACTTTGGTATCAAATAAATGTTTAACGGAATTAAGTAAAATTAAATTAAAAATTTTTTCCATGTGGAAGCTTTCTGTTTGTCAAAAAAAATGGGAAGACCTGGATAAGATAAAAGAGAAATTTGAAAGCATCAGAAAGAAACGACAGCCAAGACTTAGAGGCCAGAATCACAGAGAAAAAGGAAGCATGCTAAGGTGAGCTCAGTTTTATCTGACCTTTTCCCCTTGAGGTGTCTGTTGATTAATAAGTAGCATAAGGCTCAGAGGGTGAGAAACTGAGCATAAAACAGAGACTAAAAGGTTAGGAGTCGAGTAGACCTTTTGGTATCTGATGTGCTGGAGATCCAAAAATAGGTGTTAGGGCTTAGCAATGGGAAGTTATTCTCCTCTAAAATTTTTTTTTAAAAGAAAAGAGACTTTTCAGGTGGAATGTCGAAAAGAACACACCCTAGAAGCAATGGTGAGATGGAAAGAGATGAGTTCTCACAAAGACCATAATGCAGCTTTAAATCACTTCAATCATAGATCATATTAAGGTGAATTTCCACCTTAAAGCAAAATCCAAAATCAAAATCAAAAGCAAATCCTCTCTTTAGGAAGTAACAACCTTCAAATTATTTCTATGGTTTATAAAATTACCAGGCATCTCAGAAGATAAGACCAAATAAACAAACAAACAAACAAAATAGGTAATAGAAGCAGACATAAAGGAGATTCAGGCTTAGGAGTTATAAGAAATGGACTTTGAAATAACTGTTATTTATATATTCAAGGGGGAAAATCACACATTGGAGAATTTTACTAGATACTTGGAATCAATAAAAAAAATCAAATGGAAATTTGAGAACTGAAAAATACATTAAATAAAATCACAAACCCAACATATGAATTTACCTCCAGAATAGACACAGCTGAATATAGGATTAGCACCAGTAGAAAATATTCAGACTGAAGCATAAATATAAAAAGGATATTAATACAGCAAGCCTGCTCTAGCCTCAGGACAAGTCTCACCCAAGAGCAAGGGAACAACATCAGCAGGACAATCACAGCCCTGCAGCCTGTGGACACAGTCCACCCATCAGGAGGCCAGATCCTGCTCAGGGACTAGCTGGGCTCTGGCTCCACTTATCAGCAAGCCAACACAAGCTTTGGGACACCCCAGACCTTACAGGCAGCTGTGTCAGGAACCAGCCCCAATGACCAGCTGTCTGGCATCAGCCCTGGGACCCCTGGGCCTTGCAGCAAGACCCCAGGACACAGCTCTGCCTGCCAGTGGGCCAGCACTAGCCCCAGGGCCTGGCTTCATCCACCAGTGAACAGACACCAGCCCTGGGATCTCCTGGACACTGACTCTGCCCACCAGTTAACCAGAAATAGCACGGGGACCACTGAGGTTATGCACCAGCCACCTCATGACCTGGCCCTGCCAACCAGCAGCGTGCATCATCTGCACAAAGCAGGGTCTGGCAACCAACCAGGCCAGGAGTGAACCAAGACTACCAGACCCAGTAGTTAGTTCATCAGTACAGAAAAACCCACACAGCCCACACAAGGGGACCCCTAGAGATACAGCTCTGGTGACAAGACAAGAGTGTACTGCTGAGAGGCATAGGACATCTCCTACAAAAGTCCACTTATCCAAGGTCAAAAAACATAACTAACTTAGGAGATACATAGAAAATAGCAATTTAGGCAAAATGAGACAGGAACATGTTCCAAATGAAGGAACGGGATAAAATTCTTGTGAGGAAAAACAAATTGAATGGAGGTAGGAAATTAACACAAGAAAACATTCAGAGTGATGATCATAAAGATGATGAAAGAATTCAAGAGAAGAGTGGAAGCACAGAGTGAGAAGTTAGAAGTTTTTAAGAGTTAGAAAATATGAAGAACAACCAAAGATGAAGAACACAATAAATGAAATGAAAATTACACTAGAAGGAATCAACAGTAGACTAAATGGTACAGAGGAACGGATCAGTGAGCTAGAAGACAGAGTAGTGGAAATCACTGGAACTGAACCAAAAAAAAGAAGAAAAGAATGAGGACATTTTAAGAGACCTCTAGGACAACATCAAGTGCACTAATATTCCCATTATAGGGGTCCCAGAAGGAGAAGACAGAGAGAAAATAGGGGCTGAGAACATATTTAAAGGCATAATAGATGAAAACCAACCCAAAGAGGAACAAACAAGGACACAATGTAATTAAAATGGCAAAAATTAAGATAAAGAGAGAGTAGAAGCAGCAGGGGAAAAGCAAGAAGTTATATACAAGGGAACTCTCACAAGGCTTTCAGCTGACTTTTCAGCAGAAACTCTGCTGGCCAGAAGGGAGTGGCTTGGCATATTTAAAGTGATGAAAGGGAAAAACCTACAACCAAGAATATACTACTCAGCAAGGCTCTCATTTAGACACTTTCTTCAATAAGTGATGCAGGGAAAGCTGGATAACTACATGTAAAAGAATAAAATTAGAACATTCTCTAAGATCATATACAAAAATAAATTCAAAATGGATTAAAGACCTAAATGTAAGACCAGAGACCATAAAACTCCTAGAAGAAAATATAGGCAGAATACTCTTTGACATAAATCGAAGAAATTTTTTTTTGGATCTGTCTCCTAGAGTAATGTAAATATAAGCAAAAATAACCAAATGGGACATAATTAAACTTATAAGTTTTTGCACAGCAAAGGAAACCATAAACAAACAAACAAAAAGACAACCTACAGACTGGCAGAAAATATTTGTAAATGATATGACCAACAAGGGATTAATTTCCAAAATATACAAAAAGCTCATAGAGCTCATCAAAACAAACAAACAGACAAAAACCCAATCAGAAAATGGGCAGAAGATCTAAATAGTCATTTCTACAAAGAAGACATACAGATGGCCAATGGGCCATTTGTGAAAATGAAAGTGTGAAAAGACACTCAACATTGCTAATTATTAGAGAAATGCAAATCAAAATTACAATGAGGTATCACCTCACACCAGTCAGAATGGCCATCATCAAAAAATCGACAAATAATGGATCTGGCACAAAAGCAGAAATATAGATCAATGGAACAGGATAGAAAGACCAGAGATAAACCCACACACCTATGGTCAACTAATCTATGACAAAGGAGGCAAGAATATACAATGGAGAAAAGACAGCCTCTTCAATCAGTGGTTCTGGGAAAACTGGACAGCTACATGTAAAAGAATAAAATTAGAACACTCCTTAACACCATACACAAAAATAAACTCAGGGGGCTTCCTGGTGGTGCAGTGGTTGAGAATCTGCCTGCCAATGCAGGGGACAAGGGTTCGAGCCCTGGTCTGGGAAGATCCCACATGCCACGGAGCAACTAGGCCCGTGAGCCACAATTACTGAGCCTACGCGTCAGGACCGTGAGCCACAATTACTGAACCTGTGCGTCTGGAGCCTGTGCTCCGCAACAAGAGAGGCCGTGATAGTGAGAGGCCCGCGCAGCGCAATGAAGAGTGGCTCCCGCTTGGCACGACTAGAGAAAGCTCTCGCACAGAAACGAAGACCCAACACAGCCATAAATAAATAAATTAAAAAAAAAAAACTCAAAATGGATTAAAGACCTAAATGTAAGTCCAGACACTATAAAACTCTTAGGGGAATACAGGCTGAACACTCTTTGAAATAAATCACAGCAACGTCTTTTTTGACCCACTTACTAGAGTAATGAAAATTAAAACAAAAATAAACAAATGGGACCTAATGAAACTTAAAAGCTTTTGCATGGCAAAGGGAACTATAAACAAGATGAAAAGACAACTCTCAGAATGGGAGAAAATATTTGCAAATGAAGCAACTGACAAAGGGTTAATCTCCAAAATATTCAAGCAGCTCATGCAGCCCAATAACAAAAAAGCAAAAACCCAATCAAATAATGGGCAGAAGACCTAAATAGACATTTCTCCAAAGAAGACATACACATGGCCAAGAGGCACATGAAAAGCTGCTCAACATCACTAATTATTAGAGAAATGCAAATCAAAACTACAATGAGGTATCACCTCACACTGGTCAGAATGGTCATCATCAAAAAATCTACAAACAATAACTGCTGCAGAGGGCGTGGAGAAAAGGGAACCCTCATTCACTATTGGTGGGAATGTAAATTGATACAGCCACTATGGAGAACAGTATGGAGGTTCCTTAAAAAACTAAAAATAGAACTACCATACAACCCAGCAATCCCACTACTGGGCATATACCCTGAGAAAACCATAATTCAAAAAGAGTCATGTACCACAATGTTCATTGCAGCACTATTTACAATAGCCAGGACATGGAAACAACCTAAGTGTCCATCAACAGATGAATGGATAAAGAAGTTGTGCTACATATATACAATGGAATATTACTCAGCCATAAAAAGGAACAAAATTGGGTCATTTGTAGGGACGTGGATGGACCTAGAGACTGTCATACAGAATGAAGTAAATCAGAAAGAGAAAAATGAATATCGTATATTAATGCATATATGCATAATCTACAAAATGGTACTGATGAACCAGTTTGCAAGGCAGAAATAGAGACACAGACATAGAGAACAACATATGGACAGCAAGGGGGGAAAGGGGGATGGGGGTAGGATGAACTGGGGGATTGGGATTGACATATATACACTAACTAATATGTATAAAATAGATAACTAATGAGAACCTGCTGTATAGCACAGGGAACTCCACTTTGCTGTACAGTAGAAACTAATACAACATTGTAAAACAACTATACCCCAATAAAAACAAAGGGGGGGTGTGTAGAGTGAAATTCTCTCCCAAGTATCGAATGTATCTTTCTGGGGATATTTTGTGCATTTAAAAACCAGTACATACATGAATTCCTTCCCCATGTTTACACAAAAGTTAGAACACTATAAACACTGTTCTACACCTTGATTTTCTAATTTTTAGTTTTTTATTTTAATATATATATAATGTATACAAGAGATTTATATATGTAGTGTTTCTTTGCTAACTCCTGATATGGAAATTAGACAGTTGATTTTCTGCCTTTTTCATTTTTAAATATATCCATTTAAAGTTATGAATTTCCCACTAAACATGGCTTTACCTATATTCCACAAGTTTGAACATGTCATATCTTTGTTATCTCTCTTTTCAAAATATTTAAAAATTTCCATTGTAATTTCTTATTTAACTCGTGGGTTACATAAAAGCTTATCCCTTAATTTCCATATATACGAATATACGGTTGACCTGAAACAAATAGACTCCAGATATTTCTCCAGCAAAGACGGATTTATTCAGGATCAGCAGAAAATTGCAATTCAAGGTCTGCTACCATGGGGAGCCATATGCAAGTGCCCTAACAACAAGGGAAGGAGAGAACCTTTTTTTGTTTTAACATCTTTATTGGAGTATAATTGCTTTACAATGGTGTGTTAGTTTCTGCTGTATAACAAAGTGAATCAGCTATACGTATACATATATCCCCGTATCCCCTCCCTCTTGGGTCTCCCTCCCACCCTCCCTATCCCATCTCTCCAGGTGGTCACAAGTTGGGAGGGGTAGGGAAAACAGAATCCACAGCTTTTCATCCGCTGAGTCCTTGTCAGGAAAGAAGTTTTTCTTCTTCCTGTTGGGCTCTGCTATCATGGAAGGGCATGAGAGCTCCCCCTTCTTGTTTCACAGCTCTATTTAATTGAGTTTTCTGTTTACTAATTTTTCATAATACCTATAAATGGATTTTCTAGTTTTGTTTATTTGTCAATTAATTTCTAGTGTAATACTAGAAGAATATTGAAATCTGTCTGATTTCAAGGCTCTGAAATATGTCAAGACTTGCTTTATGGAACAGCATGTGATCAATTTTGGCAACTGTTGGGTGTGCACTTGAAGAGAATGTGTATTTTGTGGTAGTTGGGTACAATTTTCTACTTAAGTCCACTAGGTCAAGTTGCTACTCTAGTTGTTCAAATCCTCCATATCCTTACTGGTATTTTTGTTACTGTATTCTAAAGTTACTAAGACATGTGTGCAAAAATCTCACATTATGTTGTGAATTTGTCTATTTCCACTTTTAGTTCTTTCAAGTTTCCCTTTATATAAGGCCACATTGTTAGATACATATAATTTTTTTAATTTTTAAAAATTTTTTATTTTAAAAATTTTTTTACAGTAGTCCTTATTGTTTATCTATTTTAAATATAGCAGTGTGTACATGTCAATCACAAACTCCCAATCTATTCCACCCCTCCACCCTTCCCCCCATAACCATAAGTTCATTTTCTAAGTCTGTGAGTCGGTTTCTGTTTTGTAAATAAGTTCATTTGTATCATTTTTTTAGATTCCGCATACAAGCAATATCATATTATATTTATTTTTCTCTGTCTGACTTACTTCACTTGATATGACAATCTCCAGGCCCATCCATGTTGCTGCAAATGGCAGTATTTCATTCTTTTTTTGGCTGAGCAATATTCCATTGTATATA
>NC_041215.1:13014660-13019348 GCF_002837175.3 Physeter macrocephalus | reverse complement strand
TTTTGGCTGAGCAATATTCCATTGTATATAGGTACCACATCTTCTTTATACACTCATCTGTTGATGGACATTTAGGTTGCTTCCATGTCTTGGTTATTGTAAACAGAGCTGCAATAAACATTAGGGTGCATGTATCATTTCAAACCATGTTTTTTTCCAGATATATGTCCTGGAGTGGGATTGCTGGATCATACTGTAGCTCTATTTTTAGATTTTTAAGGAACCTCCATCCTGTTCTCCATAGTGACTGTACCAATGTACATTCCCACCAACAGTGACGGAGGGTTCCCTTTTCTCTACACCCTCTCCAGCATTTATCGTTTGTAGATTTTCTGATGATGGCCATTCTGACTGTTGTGAAGTGATACCTCATTGTAGTTTTGATTTGCATTTCTCTAATAATTAGCAATGTTGAGCATCTTTTCTTGTGCCTCTTGGCCATCTGCATGTCTTCTTTGGAGAAATGTCAATTTAGGTTTTCTGCCCATTTTTTGATTGGGTTGTTTATTTTTTGGATATTGAGCTGCATGAGCGGTTTGTAAATTTTGGAGACTAATCTCTTGTCCATAGCATCATTTGGCAATATTTTCTCCCATTCTGTGGGCTGTCTTCTCATTTTGTTGTGGCTTCCTTTGCTTGCAAAAGCTTTTGAATTAAATTCTGTCCCATTTGTTTATTTTTTTTTTATTTCCATTACTCTGGGAGACAGATTGAAAAAGATGTTGCTGTGATTTATGTCAAAGAGTGTTTTGCCTGTGTTTTCTTCTGAGTTTTATAGTATCCAGTCTTACATTTAGGTCTTTAATCCATTTTGAGTTTATTTTTATGTATGGTGTTAAAGAATGGTCGTTTCATTTTCTTACATTTACCTGTCTAGTTTTCCCCTCACCATTTATTGAAGAGACTGTCTTTTCTCCATTGTGTAGTCTTGCCTCTCTTGTCATAGATTAATTGACCATAGGTGCGTGGGTTTATTTTTGGACTTTCTATCCTGTTCCATTGATCTATATTTCTATTTTTCTGCCAGCACCATACTTTTTTTGATGACTATAGCTTTGTAATGTAGTCTGAAGTCAGAGAGTCTGATTCTTCCAGCTCCGTTTTTCTTTCTCAAGATTGTTTTGGCTATTCAGTGTCTTTTGTGTCTCCATATACATTTTAAGATTTTTTTGATCTGTGAATAATGCCATTGGTAACTTGATAGGGATTGCATTGAATCTGTAGATTGCCTTGGGTAGTATAGTCATTTTAACAATATTCATTCTTCCAATCCAAGAACATGGTATATCTTTCCATCTGTTTGTGTCGTCTTTGATTTCTTTCATCAGCATCTTATAGTTTTCAGAGTACAGGTCTTTTGTCTCCTTAGGTACGTTTATCCCTAGTTATTTTATTCTTTGATGCAATGGTAAATGGAATTGTTTCTTTCATTTCTCTTTCTGATCTTTTATTGTTAGTGTATGGAAGTGCAACAGATTTCTGTGTATTAATTTTGTTTCCTGCAACTTTACCAAATTTATTGATGAGCTCTAGTAGTTTTCTGGTAGCATCTTTAGGATTTTCTATGTATAGTATCATGTCATCTGCAAACAGTGACAGTTTTACTTCTTCTTTTGCAATTTAGATTCCTTTTGTTTCTTTTTTTTCTCTAATTGGCTGGGCTAGGACTTCCAAAACTATGTTGAATATAAGTGGTGAGAGTGGACATTCTTGTCTTATTCCTGATCTTAGAGGGAATGCTTTCAGCTTTTTACCATTGAGTATGAGGTTAGATGTAGGTTTGTCATATATGGCTTTATTATATTGAGGTAGGTTCCCTCTATGCCCACTTTCTGGAGAGTTTTATCATAAACAGGTGTTGAATTTTGTCAGAAGATTTTTCTGCAACTATTGAGATGATCATATGGTTTTTATTCTTCAATTTGTTGATGTGGTATATCACACAGACTGATTTGCAGATATTGAAGAATCCTTGCATCCCAGGTATAAATCCCACTTGATCATGCTGTATGATCCTTTTAATGTATTATTGGATTCGGATTGCTAGTATTTTGTTGAGGCTTTCTGAAACTATGTTAACCAGTGACATTGGCCTATAATTTTCTTTTTTTGTGGTATCTTTGTCTGGTTTTGATATCAGGGTGATGGTGGCCTAATAAAATGAGTTTGGGAGTGTTCTCTCCTCTGCAATTTTTTGGAATAGTTTCAGAAAGGTAGGTATTAACTCTTCTCTAAATGTTTGATAGACTTTGCCTGTGAAGCCGTCTGATCCTGGACTTTTGTTTTTTGGGAGATTTTAAATCACAGTTTCAATTTCAGTGCTTGTGATTGGTCTATTCATATTTTCTATTTCTTCCTGGTTCCGACTTGGGAGATTGTACCTTTCTAAGAATGTGTCCATTTCTTCCAGTTTGTCCATTTTATTGGCATATAGTTGCTTGAGGTACATATAAATTTTAAATTATTTTACCTTCCTGGTTGAATGACCCTTTTGTGAAATATCCCACTATATCTCTAGTTTTGCTTTTTACTTTAATGTCTGTTTTGCCTGATATTAATATAGTTTCATCAATATTTTTTACATTGTTGGCATAGCATGTATTTGTCCATTCTTTTTCTTTATACTGTTAATACCCTTAATTTTAAGAGAATATTTTGTGTACAGTTTACGCTTTTTTAAAAATTGAGCCTGACAATTTTAATCATTTTTTGACATATTTAGTCCACTTACATTTAGTATGATGTCTGTGATAGTTTTCTAGGGCTGCCATAACAGAGTACCACAGAGTGGGTGACTTAAACAACAGAAATTTATTTTCTCAAAGACTAGAAGTCCAAGATCAAAATGTCAGCAGGTTTGGTTTCTTCTGAGGCCTCTCTCCTTGGCTTGCAGATGGCTGCCTTCTCACTATGTTTTTTCCTCTGTGTGTTTTTGCCCCTTATGTCTCTTTTGTGTGTCTAAATTTCCTCTTTTTAATAGGACACCACTCAGATTGGATTAGGACTTGCCCTAATAGCATCATTTTAACTTAATCACATTTATTAGGCTCTATCTCCAAATATAGTCACATTCTGAGGTACTTGGGGGTTAGAGCTTCAATGTATGAATATAGGGGGGATACAATTCAGCCCCTAACAATATCTGATATATTTCAGTTTAAACTCATAATCTTACTATTTGGTTTTTCACTTGTCCCACTTGTACTAATTTCTCCCTGCCTTATTATTATTGTTATTATTATTATTAATTAGGTAATATTTTTCATTATTTTCTTTTTCTCTAATAACTTGTTAGTTATCCTTATTTTTATTCTTCTTTTAGTCATTACCTAGAAATTACAGCTGGCATACTTGATTACTAGTGTCTAATCCAAATAAATATTTTTGCTACTTCCTGCTTAACATGAGGACCTCAGAACATTTTACCCATTATTTTTTGTAAAAGGCAACTCTTAATCTCCTTACTGCACTTCTTAATGTAATCTGTCTTTTTTGATGGATGCTGTTAAATTTTTTCTTTTTGTTTTGATTATCCACAGTTTATACTATGTATTTCTTTTTATTCACCTTGCTTTTGACTAATAAAGCTTCTATGACTTGATGTTTTCCATCACTTTTGGAAATTTCTTTACCACTATTTTGGTCAAATATTGTTTCTGCCCTATTCTCTTTTTCTCCTCCGCTTTTGAGACTCCAGTTACATTTAAGTTAGACCTCACTGAGTCCATATGTTTCTCACGCTCTTTCCCATATTTTATGTTCTTTTTCTGTGTTTCAGCCTTTATTTTTCTATTGACCTACTGCTCTCCTCACTTGTGTCTGAACTGCTCCTAAATCCATTTATTAAGTTCTTAGTTTAGTTTTTGATTTTTTTTCATTCTAGAGTTTTATTTGAATGTTTTCATAGATTACAGCTATCTGGTGAAATTATCCATCTTCTTTTCTTTTGTCTTGAATATAATAATAATAGTTATTTTAAAGTCTCTAAAAGGTAATGTCAATATATGGATCTCCTTTGAGTTTGTTTCTTTTTCTTCTCTCTTGATTTTTGGTCATTTTATCCTTGCCCTGGAATACCTCATATTTTTCTTGAATGGATAACATTGTGAATTACATATTAAGAGATCGTCTGAAGCTCTGGATGATAATCTTTTCCTTCTGTCATGCAGCTAAATTGTCAGCAGATTTTAATCTAGCCTATGACTGACCTGTAGGAAGCTGGGTCAGTATTTATGAGAATTTGTCTATTTCTGATTAATTATTATTCCTAGGGTATAGTCCTTCTGTGGTCTTAGCTGGAAACCTGGGATTTTTTTTGTGGTTTTTTTTTTTGTGTGTGTGTGATATGCGGGCCTCTCACTGCTGTGGCCTCTCCCATTGTGGAGCACAGGCTCCCGACGCGCAGGCTCAGCGGCCATGGCTCACGAGCCTAGCCGCTCCGTGGCATATGGGATCCTCCCGGACCGGGGCACGAACCCGTGCCCCCTGCATCGGCAGGCGGATTCTCAACCACTGCGCCACCAGGGAAGCCCCTTGGGATGTTTTTGAGGTCTGTGAACTCCAATTTTTGTCTCCCAGATCTATGAGATTACTGAAAGCTCTGCTCAGCTTTCCAGCCGTTAGACCCTTTGCTGTTTAAATCAACAAATTCCTTGAAAGAAAAAGCACCACAGAACATCCAACTCATC
>NC_041215.1:12994138-13014160 GCF_002837175.3 Physeter macrocephalus | reverse complement strand
GGCCTGCAGGTGTGTCCCCCGCTTCTCAGCTGTGAGCTGACGCATCCATACCAACCGGCAGCGCGTTAAGATGGCTGGCTCTGCCGCTGCTCCCAGCACCTTGCAGATACTTCAGGAGGAAGCGGTGTGTGCCATCTGCCTGGATTACTTCAAGGATCCCATGTCCATCGGCTGCGGGCATAACTTCTGCCGAGGGTGTGTGACGCAGCTGTGGGGCAAGGAAGATGATGAGGAAGTCAGGGACGAAGAGGAAGATGAAGATGAATGGGAGGAGGACAACGAGGCGGTGGGGGCCGTCGGTGGGGGCCGTCGGTGGATGGAGCAACTCCATTCGAGAGGTTTTATACCAGGGGAATGCTGACGAGGAGTTGTTCCAGGACCAAGAGGATGATGAACTCTGGGACGGTGACGGTGGCGTAAGGGATTGGGACAACGTGGATTATGTGTGGGACCAGGAGGAAGAAGAGGAGGATACGGACTATTACCTGGGAGGCGTGAGACATGACCTGAGAACTGACGTCTACCCAGAAGAAGAGGAGGAGATATTGGAAGAATACGATGAGGAAGACCAAGAGCTGTATCCTGACACTCACCTGCCTCCTCCCCCGGCCCCTCCACGGCAGTTCACCTGCCCCCAATGCCAGAAGAGCTTTACGCGTCGCAGCTTTCGTCGCAACTTGCAGCTGGCCAACATGGTCCAGATAATTCGCCAGATGTGCCCCACTCCTAATCGAGGGAGCCAGGGGAATGATCAGGGCATCTGCTCCAAACACCAAGAAGCTCTGAAACTATTCTGTGAGGTGGACAAAGAGGCTATCTGTGTGGTGTGTCGAGAATCCAGGAGCCACAAACAGGACAGTGTGGTGCCAATGGAGGAAGTGGTTCATGAGTAAAAGGTGAGCGGCATGAGGGAATGTGGGATTTGAAGGGAGTGGAGGAGAAACCAGGGGACTTGGGACTTGGTAGTTGAGCCTCTTCTTTTGTGAGGGATGGGGCACAGGGTGGAGAGAGATGGGCATATGTGGACGGAGACATTGGCTGAGGCTGACTGGCTTCCCCAGAGGAAACTGAGTAAAGACAAAAAACAGTAACTGGGAGCTAACCACTGTTGTTACTCCCTTTCAATCTACCGAAGTATAAGGGGGTATAAGTGACAGACCCCCCCCACCCCCAGTACTTAATTTCCCTCTGATGTGAGTCCTGAGTCTACACCTGACCAAGACTCGGGGATCCTTAATACATAGGAATGGAAAGCCACAGTACTTGTAGATAACATACATTCAGGACGTCAGCACAAGCAGTGTCAAAACAGAGGACTAATACTGGTTACACCAAAAAGCCAGGTGTGATTCCTGGACTAATAAGAGCAACTGGACACACCCACCCTCCCAAAGTCTGGGGTCACTTTCCCACCTTCAGTAGGGCCCATTTTCCCTGTAGAGAAAGGCAGAGGGCATAAACATCTTTGATGGATCAGAATAAACCTCTTGGCCTGATCACTTTCCTTACCTGGTATTTTATCAGAGTGGAAGTAGTTAAGGATTTAGGATCAGATGACCTGGCTCTGCAATTTAAGGTCTAATGTTGAGCAAGTCTCAACCTCTTAGCTTTACTTTTCCCCTAGGCTTGTTAAGATTAAAAGAGATCATATATGTGAAAGTATTTTATAAACCATAAAGCGCTGAACAGATGTTTCTTTAGTTTGGCTTTCCTCTAGTTTCCTTTCATTTCTTTGGGTTCTGATTTGGTTAATACCTTGCTTTCTAGGCCTGATCTGAGTATTAGAAAATTGTCTCAATGACAGCATGAATACTGTCAAAAAGCCTAGATGGATGTGACTCCTAGCAGCACCCAAGGAGGGAGAGGTTGTCTTCAAGTCCATAAAAGTCTTATAATCAATAGCAACTGCTCACGTCTTAGTAGTGCTTTACAGTTTATAAAATGTATTTCCTCATGTTCTTCTACAGCAGTGGTTTTCAAACCATAGATTTTGACCAATTAGTGGGTCTTAAAATAAATGGATTATGCCCAGCATTATTTTTAAATGAAACAGAAGAGAAAATATCAGAGTGCATGGGAGCACAGTAAGGGTAAGTATTGTTTTATGAAACTTTTAAATTATATGTACACAGGTGTATACTTGGTTTCAAAACGCAAAGAGAACACTGCCTTACAGGCATTATAGTTTAGATAATATCATCACCCCCCCCCCACCAGTTTCACAGCAAGTGCACAGTTAAGACACAAATCTTCACTACAAACCACTGCTAATTCCATCATATTAATATGATTTAAGGATAAACCCTACTACCATGCTTTCCCCCCAGGGTAATAATTAAGTTTGCTTATAGAAGAAACTATGTCCTATATTTCTGGGTTTTGGTACATTGAAGCTGAGGAGAGGAGGTAACCTTTCATTACTCTGCTAGGATTTTTCTAGAAAGGATTTTGAAACCAAAAATTTAATTGAAAGCCAATTTAGACAAGAGAAGAGGTGGTCTTTTCATCTGGGGAGGCCAGCTAACACTCATTTGAAACCTCAGAAGTTATTTATAAAGCACCTTAGTAAGTATAAACAGCAAAATCAAGTTAACAAATAGGAGATAATCCCTTTCAAAATATGTAATATTAAAAAAAATAATAAAACTTTTATTTTCAAACATATACCAGAACTTAGGTTGATGGTGTTACCAAACATAGGAGTTACACTGAAGACGTAAAAATTATGTAGGCTATGTGTAAACTGATATTAACTGACACATTCTTTCATTCTTTATACAGTTGATAGTTTTGTCACTTCCTTTCATTGGTAAACATGCACCTTACAGTAGCATGATTTAGAATCATAGTATACAAAACTCTCACAATAGTAGTTAACATTATATGGAACTATTTTTATATAATGGTTTATTTAATATGCTATACATTAGCCACCACACAGTTCTGGTTATGTTAAATTCTCTCTTGTCGGCTACTAATTCAACAAAATTTTAATCTTACTTTGGAGGTGATCAAGCTTTTTTAGCTTTAGGGGCTATGAGTCGGGAGTTGTTACTCATAGACTCAAGGAATAGGTCAGTGATTTTCAGGAATAGAAAAGAAAGGCATTCTCTCCCCCTCCCTTCACACATTATATCAGCATTGCAGGGTATGGGGAGAGTTATCATTTATAAAATCATATTTAGTATTATGTTAAAAAGAAAAAAGATTGAATTTTTCATAATATAAGAAATAATTGGAAAGAACTCCTTGGCTGGTGGGAATACAAAGATGGAGCAAGAATCATTCAGAGTAAGGCCTATTGTCAATGAGGTGTATAACTAGTTGGATACCCAGAGATGTTTGTTGTGGATATGGTGCCATTTATACTGCTATTCCTTAAAGTTTAATTTTGTATAAGAAGAGGCTTTTTAGCTCTGAAAAATTTACTTATTTACATCTTCCATTTTGTCCATCCCACGAGTTAGAGTTCGTCTTGACTCATCAAGCTAGGATCAGAGAATTATGAAAATAAGATCATTTAGATTGACCAAGGGCACCATTAAATGGTGTCAGGTTTTAGGTGGCAGACGGGCGTATAAAAAGAAAATGAACAAAGATTTCACTTGTTGAGGCTTAGGCATAACTGGATGCCTGTATTGCCCTGCCACCCAGCTGCCGCTGATAAAATCATTCATCGCTCTGCAAGAGCGACCAGATGCTTCCATCATCAGTACTCCTTGTTTTTCTGTTTTCTCCTTTGAGGTAGCTAAAGATGGCAGCCAAAAATTTTTTGAGGCTTTTATCAAGTATGGATTCTTGTATGATGCAGAAGATAGGGTCAACTTCTTCAGCTGAGTTATATGAAAGTGTTGGGCAGTGACACATGCCAAACACTGTTAAGGTTATGCCACTAAAACCAGTATTCTGCAAAGCACAATTCTCTGCAGTTTTAAGATTGGACAGTATTGGAATATTAACAGGAATCTTCAAAGGCAATGAAAGCTTACTATTAAATAGCCCTTTTAATTGCAAAGGAGAAAAAAATGGAGAAACTTGTGAAACCTTGCATTCCGAATGCTGCCACAACTTTGAGAGGAAATTGAGGAATTCCAGAATTACTTCATCGACTTCTGCATCTGAACTCTGAATTCACTGACTGAGCATATCAAACGTCAGGTTTTAAAAAAAACAGCTCATCCTTCTTTGCTATTAGTTGAGATTAATCTACTGATGAAGAAAATTGTGCTTTGCTTGTGTTCAGAATAAGGCTTTAAAAACTGTGGATGTGCTATTCTCACTAAGCGAGCACTAAAGACAATATTTTTGAAGTTGTATGAAATGAACTTAGTTGGAAGAAAAAAATTATAGGAGCATATGTTGGTGGTGCTACAGCAATGACATGTTTTAGATATGGGTCTTTGTCAAAAATTCAAGAAAACTGGCATTCAAGATGTACTACAGGGCTTCCCTGGTGGCGCAGTGGTTAAGAATCCGCCTGCCAATGCAGGGAACACGGGTTCGAGCCCTGGTCCGGGAAGATCCCACATGCCGCGAAGCAACTAAGCCCGTGTGCCACAACTACTGAGGCTGCGCTCTAGAGCCCATGAGCCACAACTACTGAGCCCGCATGCCACAACTACTGAAGGCCGTGCGCCTAGAACCTGTGCTCCGCAACAAGAGAAGCCACCGCAGTGAGAAGCCTGCACACCGCAATGAAGAAGAGTAGCCCCCGCTCACCGTAACTAGAGAAGGCCTGCGCACAGCAACAAAGACCCAACACAGACAAAAAATAAATAAATAAATAAATTTATTTTTTTTTAAAAAAAAGAAAGATGTACTGCAGCAGTCACCACCAAGCATCGACTTCCATCAGTCTGCCCATAATCTACTGCCCATAATCTACTGGAAATCTTAAGCCTTGCTGTCAGCATAACTGTTGTGAAAAATAGTACATTTGATCCCAGTTTGCCTTGGTTTTCGAAGATCTGAATGCTGTTGAGAGTGTTTACTGTCACATACTGAGGTTCCTTGGTTGTCAAAGAACCTAGGTCAGCTGAATTTATGGACAGAACTGATTTTGGGACACCTGTGATAAAGAATCTGTACTTTCAAACTTCAAAAATTAAAATTCAAGCATAATTTAACACATTGAAGCTTAAAATACATTGACCCTGAAATGTCAAGGGGCAAACACCAACATCACTGCTCATTATGAAATACTGTAAGTACTTGCCAAAAATCTAGGTACAGATAGCAAACTCATGCTAAAAATGTCTTTATTTTCTTGGCCAATCTTTAGAGAATGGGATACATGAATGTTATTTCCAGGAAAGGAAGAAAGAGAGAAGGAAGGAAGGAAAGAAAAGGAAGGAAAAGGAAGGTAGGAAGGGAATCTAAAACTATTTTGGGTGATGTGTTCTTGACCTTGTTCTTGAAACCTACCTGCGGTAGCTTTTGGGAAGAATGTTTCACACTGATGTTCAATCCTCACTGGAAAAACTTCAGGAGGAGTTTGTGGAACTCAAAGTCTGATTGTTTTGACTAGAAACTTTCAGACTTTAATCCATTTGTTATTCCATTTTCTCCTTATATCTTAACAGCTTTTTTTTTTTGGTATAACTAACTGGGGGAGAAAATACTGCAAGAGTGTTGTCAAAGCAGCTTGTGTTTTGTTGCATCTTCTACGCCATCCAGGAAAGAAAAGTTAAGGCTTAATAGTGACATGGTTATTACATCATCTGAATAAATTTTTGCCTTCCAAAATTACCATTGCTTTGATTAATTTTAATCATGAAACTTAATTTTGAAATTTTAAATAACACTGAAGGAGAGAGAATGTGAGATGTTAAGGTGTATGGAAAGTAAAGGTGTGGGTTACAAAAACATTGAGAAAAACTGATATATATCTATATGCACCAGACGCTCATCTGTTTATTGAATGTCTTCCCTACTAGGTTCAGCTGTTAACTGCTGTATCACAAATCAGACTGTTTAAACTTGCTCCTCTCTACTCCTGTGGCTGTACCCTGGACCTCATCTTCACACAGACTTGCTACACATCTGAAATCCTGAACTCCAGTTGCACCATCACCTTAGCTTTTAGCATTCTAGTGCAGTTAAACACACTCCAGTTACACCTGCCCTTCATCTTTATGGCGGTCACTGTTGCACTGACTCCTGATTTTTTTCCTTCCCAATTTATCAGACACTTGTTAGCCTTACTTACTATCCTTCTGACCCTGGACTGCATGATTAGTCTTGGCACGAAGAACTGATCCATGTTGTGGTCTAGACCAGGGTTTCTCAACCTCAGCAGTCTTGACATTTTGAGTGAGATAGTTCTTTGCTTTGGGACGTGGGGGATGTCCTGTGCATTCAAGGATGCTTAGTAGCATCCATGGACTCTACCCACTAGATGTATGTAGCACTCCTCCACCATTGTGACAACGCCAAATGTCTTGGGGAGGGGTGGTGCAAAAGCATCCCTGGTTGAGAACCACTTGTCTAGTCTCAGGGAAAACTGGTCTTATCTACAGACGTGCCATTACTAGCCTCACTTAGGCCCTATAGCCAGTGCCTAGCACAGGTGTTCAAAAGTGTTCAGTGGAAGAACAGCCTCACCTATCTGGAATTTTATTAAATGTAGCTTTAGCATCAGTGGATTAATTGATATGACTCCCACTTCTCCCAGCTCTTGGCATACAGGTGGCAGGGTCAACAGGCCTTTTGTAAACATTAGAGCTGCCTATATCACTGCCATCAAGGACTTAAACAGATAAAGCAGTATATGAAATTGAGATCTAGAAACAATTAGTAAGAAAAGGCAATCACTTCAGCTATTCCTTAGTTTCAGCAGGGCCATAGGGCAATTGTTTAGTTTGGTTTTTTAAGTATTATTCAGAACTTATAGATAAGACTAGAGCCTCTCTGTTCCTGTCAGACTGGGAGAAGCCCTGGGCTGATACATATTATATAACATCAGCCCTTAAAGCACTTCCTTAAAATCTAAGGCTCCTCCTTAGACTGGCCATCAACCTCTGGCCCCTGTGCCATGCCTTCTGAAACCTTTGTAGGACCAAGAGATTCTATGCTGTTTCCCACCCCTAATCCCTGACCACCTTTGAAAGCTATCCTATAACCGTGAAGTTATCACAAATATTTATTGACTGATAAAATAGGATTACAAAAAGGGGGAGACAGGGACACTAGCCCTCTATACCAGCTCTAAAAGGACTTTCTGCAATGATGGAAGTGTTCTAAACCTGTGCTATGCAATATAGTAGAGGTACCACTGGCTACATATGACTTGAGCTCTTGAAACGTGACAAGTGCAACTCAGGAACCGAATTTTTCATTGTATTTAATTTTAATTAATTTTAAATAGTCATATATGGCTAGTGGCTGTCAAATCATGTTGAACTGTACAGTTCTATACAAAAAAGGCAGGTTGAATTCTGGTCCTTCCTAGGACCCTCAGGAGTAGTAAAGTCCAAAGGCAAGAAGAAAAAGGAGAAGTAAGACAAGTTTCTTTTCTCAATCAGGAAAGAGATGGCTGTAAGGTGATATTTTTAGGTATAAAAAGAGAAAAGGCAGCTCTCTCTCTCTCTTTTTTTTTAATCTGACCAAAATGGCCTTGAGCCAGTTACAGTTGTGATCCATGGGGATCACATGTAAGAGATGTGACAGGGGAGAACTCTAGTGAAAAGCAGCTAAAAAAACCCCCATTACCCCCTTCCCAAAAAGAGCTGGGGCTAGAACCTCAAAACAGGAGGAGTATAAGTATAAATAAGGTTTTATTTGGTGCCTGACTTTTGGAAAATGGGATGAGGGGCAGAACCTAGTATTAAAGCAGGTAAGTAGGTTCTTCCCTTTCTCCTTTCACACTAGATCCTGACAGAAGGTGGTGAGGAGGTCTTGGAGTCCTGGAAGGGAAAGCAGTTTGTGCTGGCAGTGTTAATGAGAGAAGATGAAGTGAGAGGTTCTAAGAATAACAGGGCTGAAGAGGAGACTGTGAGAGCTAAAGGTAATGATAAATTTAACTTTTAATGATAGTGTCTGCCCACAAACTAGAGTCCTCAGAGGTATAGTATGAGAATCTGGGGCTTGGGGAAACAGCTCATCTGTGTATGTGGGAAGTATAGGAGGAGATGCCACAAGGCTCCTGTTACTAGGAGACCTGCTACTCTTCTCCCCAACTATCCCCCTTCCAAAAAGGGGGGAAAATGGATACCTCAGGGATTTGAATTAGATATAGCCTTAAAGAACAGGGAGGTTCATTCCTCCATATCTATCTCACTAACTGAGGTTCATGCTTAGGCCTTCCTTGCCTTTTCCCCCATCCTAAAGGACTCAGATCCAGAGTTGGTCAGAGTCTTCTGGTCGACAATTCCACTTGGCATCTAGCAGGGCCCCTGCAAAGATAAATGGGGATCCAGGTGGCCTGCAAGAGGGCCTCTTCCGTTGCGGAGCACAGGCTCCGGACGCGCAGGCCCAGCGGCCATGGCTCACGGGCCCAGCTGCTCCGCGGCACGTGGGATCCTCCCAGACCGGGGCGCGAACCCAGTTCCCCTGCATCGGCAGGCGGACGCGCAACCACTGCGCCACCAGGGAAGCCCCCCCACACCCCTTTTTTGTCTACCATTTCCTAGGCATATAAAATCCTTTCTCTCCCCTCTGTAGCAAAGGATGGAATTTCTCAGCAGGCTCTGGCTATTTAACCCAGGTGTGAGCAGGGAAGGGTTATGAGAGCTGAGGGCTCTCTCCTCAGCTCTCATATCTTGTAGTGAGCTAGCTAGCCTCAATGTTCCATTTCAACATAATCTCCTGACCCTGGTTCATATGAAATCCTCTTCCTGGTAAAAAGCCGAGAATAGGCACCTTGGGTCACCTTTTGTTTCTCCCTGCCACCTAATGCTGCTTTAAATCCTTTAACAAGGCAAGAAGCTTGCCTTCTGCTGGCATTTCTTATAGTCCTGCCTGGAATATAGCCACCTGACCAGATCATGCCCACTTTCATAGCCTCTGACTCTGCACATCTGCTACAGCACCCAGGCCCTGGGGAATCCCACAGTCCCTCTAGCAGGGAAGACCCAATAGAATGCCTTAGCAGTTTTCTGGGTGACTGTTAGACCTCAGATTACTGGCTAAGATGGACAAGGAATCTTTTTCAAGAGACATTAAAAAATGGCATGTGATTTCTTCATAAGATCTGTTCCCAGCATTGATTTAATGCCACATCCCCACCTCACTACGAAGAATGGAACAGAACCTATAATTACAGTCTCACATTTCCTTGTCTCCGGCCTTTTTGAGCTTAATTCTTTAGGCCTCAATCATTAAATAGCTTCTGTATTCAGAACCTGACTCTAGACCCTGGAGTAAAGGAAGCAGGGTAGAGATGGATTGGAAGAGATGGTCAACCCCTCACTCATAAGGCCTTTGGTTAAGTCCTCTGTCCTTTCCTTTGTAAGACTCATAATCCTCTAGGAGACCCTCCTGTCCAGCTTCTGAACTCTACTTGTTTCTAGTCTTACTCCTCCAACCTAGCCTTCACTCTGACTACAGCCTTTCAGTAAAATCAAGGCTAGGCAGGAGAGAGATGAGATAATCCTAAAGAGACTGTCCTTGGCTTCAGGACAAAAGCACTAGGGTTCCCTGCCCACCTTGGATTTCACTCTACTTTCCTTCTTGAAACCATCACTCCCAAACTTGTGCATGCAAACCACCGGCACACCTCGTCCCCCAGGCTGATCCCTCTGCCAGGAGCGCCCTCCCTTTAACTACTTGCCCCTAACTACTCAGCCTGGGAGGCTGGCCACCAAGATTAGAATCTTCCTCATACCAAACCCTCTACCAGGTGCTGGGAATGCAACATGTGAGCAGAAACAGCCTAGTCCCTGTCCTTAGGGCACTCAGAGGAGACGGTGGCAGAATTTAAATGAGACCCAACAAACACTGCACCACCACTATGACAGCATGAAATAAAGGAGCCTGACCTACATCTGAGGGTCACAGAGGGCTTCCCAGATGTGGCAACCGGAGCTGAGACCTGAAGGAAGCTTAGATTTAACTAAGGAAAGGGGGGTTAGACACGGTGGGCCTTCCAGGCAGAAGAACAATGTGTGTTCTGTGTGGGAGAGAACTGATGAGTTGGAGGAGCAAGGGAGGGCCAATGTAGTCACAGCAACAGAGTATGGGGCATGCCAGAGCCAACCACACTGAATCCGCAGAAGGACAGTAAAATGAAGGGAAACCGCCTGCCCAGGGCAGGCAGTCAGCAGGCCCTCTGGTCCTGGCCACACACCTTTCCCTCAGTCCCTTACCCAGCACCTACAGAAGCCCTCATCTCAGCATTCAAGGGAAGACCTCTCTCACTTCTTGAATGCTTGCAAGAGGGGATGGAGGCCTCTGCTCCTGGAGATCATGGGCCTCTGGCAAGAAGCCTAAGGGGCTCTTTCCAGCTGTGTGGGTCCTGGGGGCTCCCTTCAGAAAAGGAATAGTGAGACAGACTTCCTTAGGAGAGCCTCTCCAATTTCTTCCGTGGGATTCTTACTTTGTGTGGAATGGAGGTGGTGCCCGTCGGGACGGGAAAGATGGGGCAGCCCAGGGGCTCAGATGATAAGTGGGTGAGACAACACTAAACTCGGGGCCAGGACCAGTTCTGCCTATAGGGCGTGGGCGGCCTGGAGAAGTGGGAAGATGGCTTGGAGGAGAGCTGAATCTTCCCCAAAGGGCAGGTGAGAGCAGGCTTCCACCTCCCTGAGGTTGGAGAAAAGATGCCCTAGGTGAGAAGGAAGAGGCCTGGAGGCCAGGCCCAACCTGGCTAGGGTAGTTAGTAGACTTTGTTGTGAAAGGCACAGCTGATTCTCAAACTATCCAGCAGTGGAGGGACATCACTCTGCTGGAAGGGGCCAGGCTCCCTTTGCTAACCAAGAGTGAACCTACAGATTCCTACTTGAGAGGAGTGAGGAGACCAGGTGGACCCTAACCGGGCCAAGCGAGGACCTGGATGCCCAGCAGGGAGCCATGGATGCCCTTGAGGGAAGCGGGTGTGGATGGGGCTCAACTGCAGCTGGGGCTGGGCAGGAAAGGCTGCTCCACCCCCCCACCCCCGCTGGAGCTACTGCCAGAGGTCCCCAGCATCCCCAGGGCTGGGGCAAGGCCTCCTCCGGCTAAAGACTGTCTTTCAGTGGCATTATGGCCTGCTGGCCTACCCTCCAAGAAAGGATAGGCCAGGTGGTGGCTGGAGGAAAACTCTGAAGTGGAAAGCCTGAATCCTGCAGGGTCTCTGGTCGACAGGAAATTCCACTACATCCCATTTCTCTCTCTCCTCCACTGGCATCACTGGCTTAGTCCTGGTGGGCTCCAGGGCAAAACCTGAATTCCCTCCTTGGCCCCATAGGAGGCGGCGCTGCAAGAATCGTCTCAAGAGTAGAGACAAGTGTGGGGAGAGGCCTGCGGGTCGGGAAAGGCACCTTCAAGGGTCTCGGCCCAGAGGCAGGGCAAGGAGGACTTGGGAGGGGCTGGGCAGAGGTGGGCTGGGGAACCCGGGAGGGCAGGGCTTATCTGGGAGGCTTCTGGAAAAGAGTCTAGTGTTACAGAAAGGTCCCATCTTTGAGCCGGCGTGAAGGACCTGGGTGGCTCCTTTTAAACCTAGTCTCCTGGTGTCCTACCTCAGGGATGCGGATTCCACAGGGGCACCCCGGGCAAAGTTCAAGCAACAGAGAGCCGAATGAGGTTTCTCGAGGGGAAAAATGTAATAATGTGATTGACTGATGGCGTCTTTGGAGAGTGGAGGTAGGAGGTGGAGGAGCCATTGTTCTTGAGGGCAGAGAGGAGATGCTGTGCAACACATCTCACATTCCACACTGAGATGACCAAGAATCGCTCACCTCTCCACTGTGCTGAGTGCCCTTTGGGGCGCAGGCACGGCGGGAGTTGTGGGCAGCGAGCTGGATACTGGGGTGAGTAAACGCAAGGGTCTACCACGACCACAGGAGAAACAAAACACGTGGGTGGGGGTAGAGTTCAGTGTTGGAAACGCGACAGGATAGGCAGGTGGGGGCGCCATGGAGGCAGGTGATGTACAAGCCTGGAAGCCTTAAAGAACAGTCGTTAGGCTATGGAAGAGCCCAGCGTGGCTGTGGAGAAAGGCAGGGGTCTGCAGGGGACCAGGAGAGTAGCTGCCCTCAAGGGACGGATTCCGGCCTTCTTCGCACACTTGAGTGGCCATAACCCACAGCAGCTTTGCCATTGCCCCTCGCCTTTTTTCCCAAGGCAGGCGTTCTAGCACGGCTTTCCAAGGTCCTTCCCCCAGACTGCGAGGCCCTCAGTCAACTGCCCCCCACCTCCATCTCATTGTTTTGGTCCCCACGGCCTCCAACGCTCCATCTCTGTACTTTTGCACTGACTCTTCCCTCCGATGGGAACATTATCCCCCCCCCATAAATTCTCAGGGCTTTCTCCCACATCTTCCCGTCTTTGTTAAAATCTCCCCCTCGAGTTCTCTTCTCCCCATCCCATCGGATGTAAACTCAAAAAACAACGAAGAAACAGGTACGTTTTATCTTGTTCACAGCTGTATTCCCAAGACCTAAAATAGGGTCTGGTACCCAAGAGGTGCTCACTAAGTTGCGTGCATTTACTCTGCCAGGCATTTTTCTGGGCGTTCTACCTATATTAACCCACTTACTCTCCACACCATGTGAGGTAGGTACTATTATTCCCAACCTCATTTCACAGATGAGAAAATAAAAGTTAATACATGTTACCAACAGGAACGAAATACTTGGGCACGCCTGGACCCGCAAACCCCTCACCTTTCTGTGAGTGGTTTGGCCCGAGTACCGAGAAGTCAGAACCCGGAGGTCCTTCCTCTTGAGGCCTTTCAGTTTCTGCGAGAGCTCTCCGCGCTCTTGCCTAGGCGGGAGCGGGCTACTGTCCAGCAGCCCACAGACTGATTTTTCCTTCATCCCCGGTTTTCCGCTCCGTAACCCATTCCTGCCTTAGTCCTGGGTGGACTAAGTCTTTCCGGGCATGGAGTTCCTCAACCAAAACCATCAGAGCATCAATCTCTTGAGGGAAGAGTTGCCCCACCCCGCGCGCAAGGAAATCTGTTAGGGTTTAATAGTTCACCTAAGCACAGTTTATTTTTAAAATTTAATACCGTATTTTTCACATTGCCCACCGTTACTCACAGTTGCGCCCACGAAATTACGCTCCCTCTCCGCTGCCCTCCAAGCCACCAAGCGGAAAGGGCGGGGTTCGCGCTGAGCCACGTAGGGACAGTGAAGACGCTAGGCGATCCTTACGGGAATGGGGCGTGCACTTTATCTCTTACGCTTCTTAGACCTCATGCCCCAACCGTGAGGAGCCTTTTTTAAATATTCGGGCGTGTTGGTTTCGGAATGTATTTGTAAGGTGTTGCCAAATTATGTTGCGCGGCGGAGGAGACCATGAGGCCTTATTATTTTACATCCCACCGTGCACTACACGGCGCCACCATCTTGAGCAGAAGTGAATTATAGGAGGGCGCCATTTTGCTCGAGAGGGCGGATATTTCCGGTTCCGGCGCGGAGCTGCTCGCTCTTTTTCTCCGCAGGGCCGCGGCAGGAACGTGTGTGTGGGGGTCGTCTCTCTGAGCTATCCAGTTCCATCCTTGTCGCTGCGGCGACACCCGCACCCTCCGCCGTCATGACTGAACAGATGACCCTTCGTGGCACCCTCAAGGGCCACAACGGCTGGGTGACCCAGATCGCTACCACTCCCCAGTTCCCGGACATGATACTGTCCGCCTCTCGAGGTACGGCTGAGGTGCCAGGTAGAGGATTGAGGGTTAGGGGGCGTTGCGCGCGTCGCGTGACTGGGCCCGTGGGCCGCGAGTTGGGGTGTGAGTTGACCCCTGCCTAGGTGTCAGCATGGCTAAACCCGTGAGGCGTCCCCACTTTGCAGACTCGGAAACACGGATGGCTGCCGGGAGGGTTGCACGGTTGGGGGCTTTTTAAAAATCTCTGGCCCCCTAATCCGCGTGTGTGGCTGTGTGCCCAGGAGCCTATGGGTCGGGCGGCGCGGTGATGAACCCAACATGCCATCTGAGTGCCCATGCTGAAACCCAGAGGCTGTTTCTGAGCTGCCGCCCGGCCGTCTACTCGGTGGGAAGTGGGGGGACTCTACGGAGAACTTCGTGACACCAGTCTCACGGGTAACCGGGTCTGCCCATTGTGCTCTGGGTTTTCTTATTCACTGTGTACCTGGTTGCCTTTGGAGACTTCTTGTGCCTTGCGTTTCCGCCCACGCCATTTAAAAATGGATCATCTAAGGCTAGGATCATGTCTGGCCCTTAATAGGAAAGCTTGTTGAGTGGAACACCTTGCAGGGAAAGCATGCAGTCCTGTAGCACCTAAAGTGACTTCTAATTTCAGCACTTCTTGCAGCCCTCAGCAGTAGTCTCTGGAGGCCCACAGCTAGTCTTCCCACACCCAGGCTGCTGTGTTCATGCATTAGACCTCAGAAAATACTTAAAATAGACGTTGAATTGGTCTGAATCTCCAAAAGGGGCATGCATAACCTGGTAAAGTTGCACACACCTGAGTTAAATTCTCAGGGTACCACTTAGCTCTACTTGACTCTTGAATAGAGAGTCACTTGGATTTGGCTAGCAACTGCACTCATAGCCTGTAGTTCCCCTACCCCCTAAATGCCCTTAATTTATCTTGTGAGCCCACCAGTCACCTTGAGGCATTATCCAGTCGGTCAGAGGGTGGGCCGTGGGGTTTCTCACTGGGTTTTCTTCTGTTTTACCTGCCCTTAGATAAGACCATCATCATGTGGAAGCTGACCAGAGATGAGACCAACTACGGTATCCCACAGCGTGCTCTTCGGGGTCACTCCCACTTTGTTAGTGACGTGGTCATCTCCTCAGATGGCCAGTTTGCCCTCTCAGGCTCCTGGGATGGAACCCTTCGCCTCTGGGATCTCACAACGCAAGTAGCTGCTCTGGGGCACTGGGGGAAAGCTGGGTAGAAATGAGGTAGATAATATCTGGAAGTGGTTTCCCAGGGGTGATTGGGTTCGTTGTGGGAACTATAAGGCAGAGAATACCTGGAGAAGATAGTTGTGGTTGTTTGGCCACCCTCCTTGTTTTTAATGTTATACTGAATTGCTGAGGAGCGGTCTGGCTGAGCAGTTTTATCAGATATTGCACTTGGGAGTAGGCAAAGTTTGACCGTGTTGTGTGCTGGTAGCTCAGTCTTTGGATGGTCAGGCATAACGGAGGATCCTGGTGATGAGAGGTGACATTGTCAGCCAATCCCCACATGGGAGTGAGGACATGTCCTGCAATTCTGAAGGGATTCTCTGGCATATTCTCGGCCAAGGGCCTGCTGTTATCAAAGCCATGTCCAGGGTTGTGTGAGTGATGCCGCTCCACTGGGAGAGGAACCAGGCCAGGGAAACAGTCTGTGTAAGAATGTTTGCAAAGTCGGTCTAGAGAGTAACCACGTCCTTCCTCTCAGGGGCACCACCACGCGCCGATTTGTAGGCCATACCAAGGATGTGCTGAGTGTGGCCTTCTCTTCTGACAACCGGCAAATTGTCTCTGGCTCCCGAGATAAAACCATCAAGCTATGGAATACTCTGGGTGTATGCAAATATACTGTCCAGGTAAAGTGAAGGGACGTGTAGGGAGTACATGTTGAACACTTTCTCCCACCCTTTCTTAATGGTGCCTTTATATGGTGATTTCAAGCCTCATCTGGAACCTAAAGGGCTTCTGTCAATCTTAAAGGTTTGGGTTCTGAAAGTATTAATACAAGACTGTCAACATACGTCCCACGTAACTGAGGGGAGGGGTGGGGGTCTACAGTTTCATGGGACAAGACAGTTTCTCCTTATTTCCTTTCCATCCTTTGCAGGATGAGAGCCACTCAGAGTGGGTGTCTTGTGTCCGCTTCTCGCCCAACAGCAGCAATCCCATTATTGTCTCCTGTGGCTGGGACAAGCTGGTCAAGGTGAGCTTGGACCCAGGGTGTAAGGCCTTTACCAACCAGAATGTGTTCCCACTGCCTTCCAGTTGGTCACTCTGAAAGCTTTGTCCTCAACTGACCATTATCTTCTTGATATTTTCTCATTACAGGCCATTAAATTTTGACATTTGGTCTGAAGTAGCTAATTGGGAACCCAGAGTCCCTTGTAAGATGGCAACACAGAAAGCTTTTTTTTTTTTTCTTTCAGTTTTAATCCTCATTGTCTTTACGTGGCCAAGACACATTCTTTGACCTTTTTTTTTGTTACTGATAGAATGGAAATTGGCTATTCTATCCAGGAATACTTTTAAACACGGTGCCATGCCTCTTATTTGAGCTGAGCCCTCTTGACCCTGATGGATCCCCAGGCCAGGTTCTTCACCTATGACCCACAATTTCAGGTATGGAACTTGGCAAACTGTAAGCTGAAGACCAATCACATTGGCCACACAGGCTACCTGAACACTGTGACCGTCTCTCCAGATGGATCCCTCTGTGCTTCTGGAGGCAAGGTATTCGGAGGCCAGGAGTCTCCTACTCAGTGGGGGACAGTGTCTTAGAATACCTAAGATAATGAGATAGCAATTTAAGAGTAAATGTTTCTGAAGAACATTCTGAAAACGACGTAGATACGGTATGCTCTTTAAAACATCGTTTTCTGTGAAGCTGGTTTCTTAAAGCTGCTGATGAGATTAGGATCCTGTGTTTTTGGAGCTTATACTGATGCATTTTGAAGTTGTCAGAGACTCTTTATAGGGTTAGTGAGGTGTCATGTATTAAAGGAAAAGCATACAGAGATAAATGTTGATACTTGAGAAATTGGCTTTTGGGAGGTCAGGGTACTGTGATAAGCAGTTAAGAATTAAGGCAGAATCTCGAGATAAGGTGGGTGGGAATAACATCCAGAAGAAGTCACATTGTCCTGACTCGTGCCTTGTCCACCCAGGATGGCCAGGCCATGTTGTGGGACCTCAACGAAGGCAAGCACCTTTACACGCTAGATGGTGGGGACATCATCAATGCCCTGTGCTTCAGTCCCAACCGCTACTGGCTCTGTGCTGCTACAGGCCCTAGCATCAAGATCTGGGTGAGTGTGGGCTGCAATTGAGGCCAGATACCTGGCTCTGCAAGCCCCGGCAATGTTATTTCCCAATGTGTCATCTGGCTCACTGGTGGGATTTGAACTTCCTGAACAACTGAACCATCACACTGCCAATGGACACCTGAGAAGAATGAGTAAAGCTTCTTGGGATTGGGATTTGCAGTGGTGGGAGATCTCTGCCTACTGAAAAAGAAGGATGACCAAGTATAGCAATTTACTCAACCTCAGCACAGTTGACACTTTGGGTAATCCATTGTTGGAAGAGGCAGTCTCGTGCACTTTAGGATGTGTAACAGCCTCCCAGGCCTCTACTTCCCACAAGATGCCTGTAGCAAATTAGTGGCAAACAAAAATGCCTCTTGGCATTGCCAACTGTCCCCACGGCGGCAAAAAATTCATTCTCTTTTGAGAATTGCTAAATTACAGATCAAAGAGGCTTTTGAGAGTGGCATTGAAGTGCTGAGTGTCCTCACCCTGGTTTTACCCCTTCCCTAGGACTTGGAGGGCAAAATCATTGTAGATGAACTGAAGCAAGAAGTTATCAGTACCAGCAGCAAGGCAGAGCCGCCTCAGTGTACCTCTCTGGCCTGGTCTGCTGATGGCCAGGTAAGTGGGTCTGTCCTCAGGTGATTCAGCTTTTAACCTTTCTCACTTTCTGCTCATCAGCCATTTACAGAACCAGTGTCTTTGACATAAGTAAAATGATTGCTTATTGTTATTTTACTGACACAGTGTCAGTAGGAAGATTGTGGTCCATGGGGCAGTGGTTACCTGTCTTCAATTAAGGCCTTGATTAACTTGACCAGTTTACAAACCTGTGAGTGCTTACTGCCAGCTGTTGCTTCCTCTAGGAATACGTAATCAACCGTGAATAGTACTGGGTGATTAAAGAGAAGGGCCATCTTTGTTGCTCTAGCAGGCCTGTAGAATTCCATGGCTCTGACTTAACCTGTCATTTCTCCCTTGCAGACTCTGTTTGCTGGCTACACAGACAACCTGGTGCGAGTGTGGCAGGTGACCATCGGCACCCGCTAAAAACATAGGAGAGCTTTAAAAATTAAAAAAACTGGTTTTCTTTTATAGTGAGTGTCTTCTCTGAAAACTTCCTGAAACTCCTCAGGTTTGTGCAGTCTGCATCAGGTTGGGGCTCTGGTTAAAAAGGTTTTGCTTTTCTTGTTTTAATCCTTTAAGGCAGCGCTCCCCAACCTTTTTGACAGCAGGGACTTGTTTCCTGGAAGGCACTTTTTCCAGGGACCGGGGTTTGGGGAGAGGTTGGTGGTTTGGGCGGTAATGTGAGCAATGGGGAGCAGCAGACCAAAGCTTCCTTGCTTGCCCGCCACTCACCAGAGGTTGGGGACCCCTGCTTCAAGGCAAGGCAACTCACCAGAAGAGCTGCTGTGTAATGACTCCTTTGCACTCCTTCCATAATTGAAGATTTTAAATAGTGTGGGATGGTCTGGAGGTGTTAATAAATATAATTGCAGAGATGGCTTTTCTTCAAGTGGCAGCTAAATGACAAATGTGCAGCATATTGAGGTCTCTAACGTATACCCTCCAACTCATAATGGCAATGAGTCTTTTCTTTGACTTCAATTTAGTGGGACTTCAACTAGATATAATGACATATAAAAAGACTTTGGAGATGTAGTGTGCCTGAGTCTTGGGCTTGAGGGCCATGGTATGGTATGAAGTCTGATAGCAGTGGTAGAAAAGTGGCAAATGATCTTCAAGTAGTTATTCTGAGGGGCCTAGGCGGGGTATTCAAATGGAGGAGGGTAAGATTTATACCTCAGTCTGTTGAAACAGAATCACACCTGATAGGGAAGATACAATTAATCTGTCCTCCATTTGGTGGCATCTCCTTACTTTATACTTTTCTAAAGGAGTGGACTCCACAAAAGCAGCAAATAAACTTTTTATTTCCGCAACACGACCCATCTTCCCTTTCCCCCAGGAGCATAAATTGACCCCAGCCATCAAAGCAGAGGACAAAAGCTGATAAGTGACAGAAGGCAAAGGGTTACTAGAAAAATAGATTCTGCCCAAGGCTCTCCTCCCAGGGATTCAAATCCCTGTCCCCAGGTTCCCCTCCAGGGCTCACCAAATGGAGGGAACTAAGCACAAGAAGAGAGGCTGGAAACCTGACAAAAGGAACTCCACTGAACAAAAGGGAAAGGAGCCTGGCAGTGAAGACCTGAGGGTTTGGGGAGGGGAGGAGCTTTGCTCCTAGATTAAGTGCTGAAAAAAAGGAAGGGGGGGAGGAATAATTTATTGGGTGATGTGATGTATATAGTTTTGATCATGCCGACCTTTCCAGATCTCTCACTGAAGCTAAATTCTGGCCAGTCTATGGAGGTAGAAATTGGGGATGGAAGGAAAATTAGAATCCTTCGTACTTCCCCCAGAGAGTAGACTGTTTATTATCTAGGTCTACCCTTTTCCTAGCCTGCCTCCCCCAAAAAAGCTTCCAAATCCCTTAGCTAAAATTTGCATCAGGGAATGGAATTGGAAATGAGGGCTGTCATGAGTCTTGCCCAAATCCTCCAGTCTCAGAACTGACATGAAAGTTGAACAGGGATGGGGAAAGGGAAGTTTATAATGAGATTACAATCTCCCCTCATCCCCTACTCAAAAACTCAGATCCCTGGGCAGAAGAAGGGAGAGACGACCAGGCAACTGTTCTCATCAGGGACCCATGCAGACCTGTTGGACAGACACAGTAGGTGAGAAGACTGAGCTGGAGGCTAGGGGAGTTCATTAGGCTCCTAGAGGGAGAAGCAGGGGCCTGGGGTCAAGGAGGAGCAGGAAGCAACACAGTAACGAATAGAGGAGCCTTTGAGCTCCCGAACTTATGGGCTACTTTCCACCACCACCCGCCCCCCCAGCGCTAACCAGAGGGGCCCCTGCGGGTGGCAG
>NC_041215.1:12981440-12993638 GCF_002837175.3 Physeter macrocephalus | reverse complement strand
AACAAGCCTCCTTCTGTGGGGGAGTGCTGGCTACCATCACCTAAGAGCAAGAAGGAACCACAAAGTTCTCTGAGCTGGAGCCCTTGCCCTCTCTCACACTTCCCCCACCTTCCAAGGTCTGCTTAGCTCACCTGCAGAGAAAGACAAGGCAAGAGAAGAAATAGTAAAAGTGTCCAGGTCCACAGTCAGGAGGGACACTGGGGCGTGTGTGGTGTAGAAGGAGAGAGAGGAGTTGAAGTGGATGAGGGCTCCTGGCCAGTGAGGATGTGAAGCTAAAGTGACCATGGTCCTGGCAACCTTATCCTGAGAAACCTGCCTTATGGCAGCCAACCCATGAAGAGGGTGTTAATGGAGGGGAAGAGAGAGCTACAGGGGGGATGTGGGGTGCTGGAGCTTCCTGCCAGAGAGTCTTTCCATCCACACCTTGGACCAGGAGGAGCCACACGGGGTACCCAGCTTTGATCAAAGGTACCCAGCCTTTGATCCCTTCCAGGATGAGAGGGTGCATTCCCTGTCCCTGTCCCCCTCTTGGTTTCTGGGGGCAAACCCCGAGCAGCAAATACTTGCACCCCAGGACTTCTGCTCTGGGAACCCAGAGCACCTGGGTTTTCACGCTCACCAGCACCCTCCCCTTGGAGCCCCAGATTTCTGTGAGTTGAGAACCTCCTTTATACCTGCTTGAAATGCCTCACCGGGATAGCCTCTACTGCTGGTAAAATGACTCTTCTATACATCTGATCTTTAAAGCTCTGGAAATTCACTAACCACAGAGGTAAACTGTAATCTACCGAGAGTTTAGCAAAGAGTTTTGCTTAAAAGATGTTAAAAAAAGACAAGGAAATGAAGGAAGGCTGATTAGCTGAGATGACACACATTTGAGAGTGCAGGGTGCACAGCAGGTGTTCCATCATGTTTGGAGCTGTTTTTTGTTTTGTTTTGTTTGTTTGTTTTTAATTGGGGTATAGTTGCTTTACAATGTTGTGTTAGTTTCTCTTGTACAACAAAGTGAATCAGCTATATGTATACATATATCCCCTCCCTGTTGGACCTCCCTCCCACCCCCCCTTACAAGTCTCAGGACAAGACCTGAGTTAAGGCTGCTCTATGCCACCTACCTCCAGCAACAGGATGGGAAATGGAGGAGGGTCTGGGATTCACATCGGAGGAGGCAGGTTGAGAGAGGCAGCATGGAGCCCAGCTGGGTTAGCAAAATGCACCATGTTTCTGTTCTTCAGTCAAGGAGGCATTTTGTAAACAGAAACATCTAGTCCATAAGTGAGACAAGGGGGTGCGTTTGCACTCCGGGGCAGGTCCTGGCAGCACCTCTCAGCTTACTCTCCAATCCACTGAGTTCTGGTCACCCAGAGCCACAGCCTCATTTTGAAAGGAGACACAAGAGAAAGACAGTTCCTCACAGCCTTTCTTGTACACTCACACTGGCACTCAGGCAAACTCAGGTGAGTGCCTGTACACTCGAGGGGGAGGAAGATGCCCCCAGAGAGCCCCTGTGTCCTGCTACATCCATTGACAATAATGATGTCACTTACCTGTGAACGGTGTTTTGCACCTTACTGAACACTTTCAAAATTTCATGTGGTCCTTGTACCAGTGTAGAGGTGCATGCAATTTACCCCTGTTTTCCAAATGAAGAGATAGAGATGTAGACAGGTGCTGCTAGATGTGGAATCAAGACTCATGTGCCATGTGCTCTTGGTCAATGTTAATTTCAAAATTAATAAATTTTCAGCCCTTCCTGTAGGAGGACAGCCTCCGTCCAGGAGATGGTAAAGCCCCAGGGTGGGCACTGAGATGTTCTTAGCCTAGTATCCCCAGAAGACAGGCACGGGGTAGTGCTTCCGCCTTTGCTGAATGAGGTGTTGATATTGTGGATGCATAGTCTCTAATCATGGGAGAAGCAGCGGGCAGCACAGCTTGGCCATCAGCTCTACTGGGCACCGCTTAAACACTGATGGTCCCAAACCCTGCTGTTATACCTGGTGGGACCGTGGACATGGTGAGCTGCTGGGATGAGAGGCTGGAGGGACAGGTACCTGTCTGACCCACGGGCTTGCTCTGGTCCTTTAGGAACCTCTTCAGGAGGTAGACACACTCATGCCCCAGACCAGACTTCCTTTGCTTTTCAATGGCCACGTTGCCTCCCAGTTGCACTTGGTGTTGAGGGTGACATGAAGGCAGCCATCAGCCTCTAAGTGATGTAGTCCTCCACATCAGAGCAAACTGACAAAACCCTTGGACGCTGCCATCAGCCGGGACCTTGAATCTGGCCATGAGCTGGAGAACGTGAACCCTGGAAGGCCCCAGCCTCATCAAGGGTGCTCTGGGGTGGGAGGTGGGGGGCGGGTGAGAACCCAGGGGTCACGCACACTGCCTCACACAGTGGTTTTCTGCTCAAAGCCCGAGGACCCTTTCAGGTACGAACGAACTTATTCACAACTCAGAAGTAGAGGCATGATGTAGAAAACAAACTTATGGTTACCAGGGGATAAGGGGTGGGGGAGGGATAAATTGGGAGATTGTCGGTGGGAATGTAAATTGGTACAACCACTATGGAGAACAGTATGGAGGTTCCTTAAAAAACTAAAAATAGAATTACTGTATGATACAGCAATCCCACTCCTAGGCACATATCTGGAGAAAAACATAATCCGAAAGGATACATGTACCCCAATGTTCATTGCAGCACTATTTACAATAGCCAAGACATGGAAGCAACCTAAATGTCCATCAACAGATGAATGGATAAAGAAGATGTGGTACATGTATACAATGGAATATTACTCAGCCATAAAAAGGAATGAAATAGTGCCATTTGCAGAGACGTGGATGGACCTAGAGATTGTCATACAGAGTGAAGTAAGTCAGAAAGAGAAAAACAAATATCGTATAATATCGCTTATAAGTAGAATCTGGAAAAATGGTAGCGATGAACTTATTTGCAAAGCAGAAATAGAGTCACAGATGTAGAGAACAAATTTATGGTTACCAAGAAGGGAAGTCGGGGTGAGATAAATTGGGAGATAGGGACTGACATATATACACTACTATATATAAAATAGATAACTAATAAAACCCTGCTGTATAGCACAGGGAATTCCACTCAATACTCTGTAATGGCCTATATGGGAAAAGAATCTGAAAAAAAATATAAAGAGTGGATATATGTATATGTATAACTGATTCACTTTGCTGTACACCTGAAACTAATACAACATTGTAAATCAACTATACTCCAATAAATATTAGGAAAACAAAAATAATGATGCATATTCAAACACATTGTCACTATTAAAATTTTATTATTGAGAATATTTACTATTTGAAAAGGTTTTATGTATATTTCATATGCAAAATAAATGTTAAAATGTAAAAAAAAAATGCTTGAGGACCCTTTCAAAACGTGCAGTTTGTATTTGTGCTTTTCGGGGTCATTGAACGTGGATGACTGGAAGCCCTCTGAGTCTGTTTTATGATCCTCCCCTCTACACACTGCTTTTAGGTGAATTGCCCATTTTTCAGGGTTGCTTCCCCCACCCCAACCTTGACAGCCTATCCCTCCCCAGGGTACTGGCACTGGCCAGCCAAGCAGGGGCTGCATTGCTGCCCCCTGACCTGCTGGGTGAAGTGAGAGGCCCTGGACCTCAGGCCTGGGGTCTCTGCAGCGGGATGCTGTGCCGCCTCATGAATCACTCACCTTGGCTGTCACTGAAGTAGCCCATCATGGCATGCAGGTAGTCCTGGAACAAGCACTGCCAGCCCAGCACCCAGGTCACTTCTACTCCCAGGAGGCTCCCTCCTGTCTCGGAACCATGGCATCAAGGACTCCACGTTCCGATGTTCACTGCCAGACTAGGTGACCGTCTGGTCCTCCAGGCACATGAAGGCAATGTACCCAGGTATGTTGGGCTGAGCCTCTGATGCCACATGTGCAAGAACAGCAGAGAGTGGAACACTGGGAAGGGGAGAGGGTCCCATCTCTAGGTCACAAGTGACCTGAGTTGTTCTGACATCACTGGTTTAAGACCTTTGTATGATCCCCACTTTAGACATGAGGACACAGAGGCACAGAGAGGTTAGGCCCCTGCTCGTGATCACAGAGCTGGGAAGCAGTAGTGCTGGGTTAGAAGCCAGGTCATGAGGTTTCAGAGCACACAGAGGATCCCTGCAAATCTGGAGGGAAACCGCAGTGATTTTGCCACCACACTCCCACCCCTCAAGGACTCAGAAGCCCTGGGGTCCAGCCCTGGGTTGGTCCTTGCTAACTGTGTAACTTGGACAACAGTCTCTGAAATACTAAATCTCTTTTCTTTTTGAGGCAGGTGGGTGGGCAGTGACTTGGGTGAAGGGCTGGCTGGGGACAGGAAGAGGTGGGTATACACAGAGCTGCACAATGGGAGATGTGTCACTAGCAGCAGAGCTGGGCTCTGGGGCTTCCCCAGGAATTAGGAGTCCTGGGGTATCACACAGGACTCCATATCCCTCTACATCTTGCTGCACCTAAAATCAGGTAAGAAGGAAAGGAGACAGGGAGGGGGTCAAAAGCCACACTGGGAGGGTTGGGACAAGGCGAAGCAGAGGACAAGGGCCTATCCAGGTTCCTCCCTCTAAAGATGGCCCCTTCTCGGAGGCCACCATCTAGTCTTGAACTGATTTCAGCTGCTCAATCCTCTACCTCCCAGTGTGGGCAGTGCTGTCAACCCTCAGGAGGTGATGAAATAGAGGTAGCCCGGGAAACCTAACTGAGGTGAGTTATACTTGGGAGGAGAAGGAGGGTCAGGGAGTAGCCAGGCTCCTTTAGAAATGCATTCTAGGGACAGATCTCTTGCAGGAAGGGGGACCCCCTTCCAGGGCCCAAGAGTGGGCTCTTGTCTAACACTCGGAAATGAATTGCCTGAGGAGACACACGTACTGACAAAGCAAAAGACTTATTGGGAAGTGGCACCTGGGTTGAGAGCAGCAGGGTAAGGGAACCCAGGAGAACTGCTCTGCCATGTGGCTCACAGTCTTGGGTTGTATGGTAATGGGGTTAGTTTTTGGATTGTCTCTGGACAATCATCTCGCTTGGCCCATATTTGGTTTGACTCAGGGTCCTTCCTGGTGGCACACATCTCTCAGCCAAGATGGATTCCAGTGAGGAGGATTCTGGGAGGTTGGTAGGACACAGGGACTGGTGTCTCCTGCCTCCTTTTGACCCCTCCCAGATTCTTCCAGTTAGGTTTCAGTGGTAGCACGGCATTCATTATCGGGACCTCTTGTTGCGAGACAACTCATGCAAGTGGTTATCACTGTGCCTGGCCAAGGAGGGAGGTTTCAGTCAACGGTTCTGTAACAGATCCATCAACACTGGGAAAGAGTCTTTTCCCCACAGGGGGTGTCCTGGAGACCTAGGAACAGCTGTTGACATAGTGGTGGGATTTTGGAGAGAGCCCCGGAGACTAGCTGCTGGCCAGAGGAGCCTGGAGCCCAGGCTGGAGTAAGGGAGGCACTACTCTGGTTTACAAAAGACCTCTTTTCTCCACTGGGCCTTCCTGGATCCTCTGTCATGTCTTCCAGGTGGTGGTGTAAATGAGGCAAAAGCAGGAAAAGCATCACCCTCCTTGCTTCCGTTGTTAAGAGGTTGCTTCTAGCTGGTCTCTGCTTTGAGCTGTAGATGCAACAGGGGTAGCAGCTGGTGTAGGGAATGCAGCAAGTGTGTAAGCAAGTGCTTTCTAAGAGTTAGAGCATAGCACAGGGAGATCAGCTTGGTGCTTTGTGACCACCTAGAGGGGTGGGATAGGGAGGGTGGGAGGGAGGGAGACGCAAGAGGGAAGAGATATGGGAACATATGTATATGTATAACTGATTCACTTTGTTGTAAAGCAGAAAATAACACACCATTGTAAAACAGTTATACTCCAATAAAGATGTTGAAAGAAAAAAAGAAAGAGTTAGAGCAGGCAGATTGCTAGATATGAGCAGAGAAAAGTGGGGTCATGGGCCAGGTGGCAGGAAACCATACATCTTGTGGTCACAGGGGACCTAGAGGCAGACAAAGAAAGGTGGCAAAAGGTGAGAATCACTGGGGTTCAGAATGTAACCTTTTGCTCATTATGCCCTCATTACAGTAAAATTAGCCTTGCAGATAAGAAGTTCCCTTCATGCACTGAAGCCATGACACTTCTGATCAAGACCTGATAAGAACTAAAATCTCTCCTCCACTTGGGAAGGTGGAGCTGGGATGAAAATCAGGAAGTATCAATACAATAAACCCCCTCCCTTCCTCAATGAATATTCTGCCCAAACATTTTTACACACCATAGAACCAATTTGCCAAAGGAATTCAGGGCAGCTACTCACATGATCCTGCCCGCTCTCCCTTCTGAGAGCGTACGATTCTTACCGAAACGCAAGTCCGTGTGCCCGACGCACGGTGAGGCCAAACAATCCCAAAACATCAGAGTTTGGAGCAGAGAAAGGTTTATTACAGGGCCATGCAAGGAGATGGGTGGCTCGTGCCTGAAAAATCCCAAACTCCCCGAAAGCTTTCAGCAAAACCCTCTTATAGGAAAGGTGAGGGAGAGGTGTGGTTAGTTGTTGGAAACTTCTTGGTGTCAGCTCCTTTGTTCTTAAGGTCAGGTCATGGTCAGGTAAGGATGTTCCTGTAAATCTCCACCAAAAAAATGTTGCTTTCTGTTCTGACAAGAAAGGGCAAGGTCCCAAGGCACAACTCTCATCCTCCGAGGTCCAGGTGTGGCGAAGAGAAGGAGGTCCCTGCGCGGGGAAGGGGCGGTGGTTACCCTACCCCAGAGAATTTGTCCAGCACCCAGTCTGGGTCCTCCCACCATCACCCAGGCCTGGCTGGAGAGGCAGATCTCAGTTGGAGGCTCCCTCAGGGCCAGGTCCCCAGACCCTGCCCAGCTGTCATCACTGAGGGAGCCAGGTGTCCAGGACCCAACTGGCCCTCAGGCTCCTCAGGCCACCCAAACTGTGCCGGGTCCCCCAGACTGTGTCCCATGCAAACTGTCACTGCCATTAGGTCACAGATTCATGGATGGAGGAGAGGTTCACCTCCGCCTCAGGGCCTCTGCCCAGGCAGTGGACAGTCTTGGCGGGGGCTCTGGAGGCCTGCAGGACACACCCCCAGCCTGTTCTCTGGGCCCCCCAGCTCACCAGGCTGGCTGGAGGCTGGGTGAGCTGGAGGACCCTGAGGAAGAAGGTTGGGATCTGCCTCTTACCTCACTCTCCACCTCACTACCACCCCTCCCCAGACCATTTGCTCAATGCCCCTCTAACAGTCGCTCATTGACAGTTGCTCACTTGGGGGCGGAGCCCACTGCAGCGCTGACCAATGGCTGAATGGTGCTGACCAATGGCTGAGCAGGAACTCTAATGCTGCTCTAACCATCGGCCATTAATGGTCTCCCAGTAACCGTTGCCTGGTAATGGGGTAGGGGGGTGGGTAACAGCATGCAGCAATGGCTGTGCACTGCAGCGCTCTATTACACTATCACTTAATAAATCCTCACTTTGCTTTCTTGGCCTCCATGTCTTGTCTCTGAATTCTTTCTGCAATGAGACAAGCACCTACTTTCTGCTAATATAAGTGGCACAATGTTATGTACATAAACACAAGGTTGGATTTACCATCCTCTAGTTCAGCTTTATTGCTACTGGTAGAGGGGATCCTGTGGAATGTGGGTGACTGCAGTAATAACTGTAAGAGCAACTGCCTGAGATGACAGTTGTGACTGCAAGGACTATTTTACTACTTTAATACATTGTGTATGGAAATTGCTTTAGCTAATGAGGAAAGAGACTGAGACTGAAATCCTTCCCAGAGAGCTGGGCAGACCACGTGCAGACCTCATCCCACTACACCAGACCATCACTGACCTACAGGTACTGCTGTAGTATTAATGGACAAGATCTTAGAGGAAACTGGGCCACCCTCACTTCTCAACCCTGTGCTGAGGCCAGGCCCAGAGCCTGCCCTACTGGGTGCAGAACCCCTGGGGGCTGTGAGACAAATACAAGGGTAGCGGGGGAGGGGATCAGATCACTCTTCCTTAAGAGTGTTAACTGCATCCTTTGAGCAGCTGGAAGCACTGGAGGCAGAAGAATAACAGCTTATTACAACTTGAAATAGAAATCACTGTGTAGTTGCCCTAGGTCTGCCTTCCTAAAAACTACATTTGCTTGTCAAAAGCATTTGTATTTAGAAACATTTCAAGAACACATTCAAGTAGAAAGAAGAACATAATGACCTCTCCTTACACCCATCACCCAGGTTGCATAATTACCACATTTACTTCATCCTGATGTCGAAAACTTGGCCTCTGTACACCAGTGCTGAATCGAATCTCAGAGACAGAGTTTTGGGTGAAGTAGAAAAGAATAGCTTTATTGCTTTGCCAGGCAAAGAGGGACACAGCAGGCTCATGCCCCTCAAAACTGTGCGTCCCAACCTAGGAGGATCTAGTGAGGAGTTTGGTTTTTTTTTGCAGTACGTGAGCCTCTCACTGTTGTGGCCTCTCCCATTGCGGAGCACAGGCTCACGGGCCTAGCCGCTCCGTGGCATGTGGGATCTTCTCAGACCAGGGCACGAACCCGTGTCCCCTGCATCGGCAGGTAGACTCTCAACCACTGCGCCACCAGGGAAGCCCTGGTGAGGAGTTTTTATAACAATCGTTCAAGAGTGGGGTTGCTGATAAGATTAAGGTGTATGCAGGGCCTGCACTCCTTTAATCTGGTCTCAGTTAATCTCTTCTTTTTTCCCCCCCTGTACTACTCAGGTAATCTCTTGACAAGCTTCTGTGGTTCTTGAGGTTATCAAATTGTGACCTTCTCTCTGGAGTGAAGAATGCTTCATCAAGTAGTTAACATCTTCCATTTGGTGGGGGTTTTAGTTTGGCAGAACAGCTTAAAGATATTGTTATGTATAGCCCTTGATGGGGAATGAGGACCCTGCTCCAAGGCTGCACTGTTGTTTCTTGACTTCTCCTCCCTTGTCTCAGCATCCCCTGCATTCTCTGATTAACAACTGTTTGAACCTGCCCTTTGAAACTCAGGGAAGGTCATGGAGGCTGAATGGAGCCTACTTCCTACAAACAAGAAATGGGGAACACAGAATGGCTTTTATGCCCAGGAGCCCCTCAGGGTTCTGCTTGGTTACAGGACCTTGTCACATTAAACAAAATTAACAGTTATCCTTCGTATTGCTTAATGCCAGATGCATAATTTAATTTTCATAATGGATGTAAATATGTCTTTTTTATAAAAGCATTTAATTTTTTATAAATTTATACAATTTTTAAAGGTCACACACCATTTACACTTATTACAAAATATTGGCTATATTCCCTGTGTTGTACAATACATCCTTGCAGCCCATCTTACACCCAGTATTTTGTACCTCCCATAAATATGTCTTTTAGAGCAAGTTTTTGGAATCAGGATGTAAAAAGGCCCACTCAGACTGCTTCTGTCTGTACCCCCATGCTGAAACTGAGCAGGGTCCTGTGGGGCCCTCCTGGGCACATAAGCCTTTCCAGGTCCCCCATTTCTTATTTTCAGGAAAGGACTTAGGCATCCTAGACCTTTCCTGAGTTCCAAAGGGCAGATTCAAACAGCTACTAATCAGGGAAGTAGGAAATGCTGAAACAAAGGAGGAACAGTCAAGAAACTGTAGTGTAGTGATTAAAGCAAGATCCTGGCTCCTCCTCACGGAATATACATAACAGGGCTTCCCTGGTAGCACAGTGGTTAAGAATCTGCCTGCCAATGCAGGGGACACGGTTTTGAGTCCTGGTCTGGGAAGATCCCACATGTCACGGAGCAACTAAGCCCGTGCACCACAACTACTGAGCTTGCGCTCTAGAGCCCGCAAGCCACAACTACTGGGACCATGCGCCACAACTACTGAAGCCTGCACGCCTAGGGCCTGTGCGCCACAAGAGAGGCCACCACAATGAGAAGTCCGCGCACCACAACGAAGGGTAGCCCCCGCTTGCCACAGCTAGAGAAACCCCATGTGCGGCAATGAAGACCCAGTGCAGCCAAAAATAAATTTTAAAAAAAAAGGAATATACATAACAGTATCTTTGAGCTCTTCTTCAGGAACTAAGACCCCCCACCCAGTTGGAGGATGGTAACTTCAGGCTGAGCACAAGATTCCTGGAGCACAGCCCTGTTACCTCACCACCAACCAATCAGAAGAAACAATCCTGCAGCCCTCACCCCAAATTTTACCTATAAAAACTTCTCCCCCCAAACCATCAGGGAGTTCATGGTTTTTTAGAGCATGAGCCACCCATTCTCCTTGCATGGTCCTGCAATAAACCTTTCTCTGCTCCAAACTCCGATGTTTCAGTTTGTTTGGCCTCACTGTGCGTTGGGCACATGAACTTGTGTTCAGTAACAATACTAGGGATTCCTTCTCATGGTATTTTCTTCTCATGGAAATGAGCTCTAGAGTCTACTTTTGTTTTCTGTTTCCTAATAATCATTGTAATTGAAAGAGACTGCATTTGCTTGCTATTTATCAGATGCTGTTTATAACTTACATGGGACAACATTCTTGTCCCTGGAAATGCTGAGGATAGAACTTGGGATGTTTCCCTTGTTGACTGTGTAGACTGAAAAAATACGTGCAACCTAAAAGTTGAGAGTTATGTTTCATTCGGTGGAAATTTTTAGGACTTAAGCCCATGAGGCAGCATCTCATATAACCCTGAGAGGACTGCTCTGAGGAGGTAGTCTGAACATCAAAAGATTATTGTAAATTAAAGAAAACCAGATATCCCAAGTTAAGGAATTTAGTGCTTTTCTATGTATGGGAAGATGCAAGAGTCTGGGCTCACTGAAATCATTCCTTTGATATGCACCTGAGCTATCTGGGGCCAATATCCTGTGTTTTCACATCCTGAGTTTCCTCAGGGCTCACCGTGGGGAGTGGCTGCAGTCTGATGGCTGCTAGATGGCAGGTATTCTTCCCTTCCTGAGTTCCTTCAGGGCTCACCAGCTCACCATCTGTGGTGGCTGCATTTGCTGATGGATGTGACATCCTTTTTTTACTGATATGGCAGGAAATATTCTATTTCTCAGATCCTCCTCTTGGTCCAGAATTCGACCAATATTTGGGAGATATTTTGTGACCAATTTTTGTCATATGGCGCTGGGAGGCTCATCCCAGATCAGGTGAAAGTTCCTGTTGATATGTCACTCCAGGTACTAATTTTTGGATTAGACCCTATTGATAATTAAAGATTATCTGGATTCTCTGTCTCACTAACCTATTATGATCCAGGAGATATTTCCCTTGTTGTTTCTTCCCATACCTAGAATCATACTATTACAATTATTCTATGTGATAAATGTGATCTATTTCTTCAAGATGTTTAGCCATCATTAAGTTGGCCAGGGGCTTGGTTACACATTGTGTAATGTAAGAGACAACAATCCTATAAAATAGAGAAGTCACAAGTAATACAGCTAATAAAGTTAATAAAGTTACAAGTAGGGATTTAAGCCACAAGCTTCCAAAGCCAAACCATCTTCCCAAAAGATCACCAAGGCTAGGAAGTGGATCATCTAAGGCAGCAATCTTATTTTTCATGTGAATCATTAAATGTGTTACACTGGAGAATTCATCTGGTATGTAAACACAACATTTAGTTTGAATTATAGTACAGGTGCCTCCTTGAGATGTTGTAAGGATATCAAGGGCCATATGATTTTGTAACACAGCTTTCCTCATCATAGAGACCTCAGAATTTCGTAGGCTAATAGCCTGGTTACTATCATTTAAAGCCTTTTGAGTGAATTCTGTTAAGGCTTCAACGTGGGATATCACATCTTCCAGTCTTACTGAAGGCACAAAAATAGCTGCCAAGTGATCATACCAGTGAAATACACTCTTGGTCCATCAGGCTTGTACTGATGGTAAATTTGCTGGAGGTGCATCTAGATTTGTACGTAAGTGGTCTTGAGCCCAAGGGAATCCTAATGTATACCTTCCTATCCATCCTGGCGGAAGCCAGGGCCATAGATTGGACCCACAAAGCCATTGAGTCCCATTAGGTGCCACCAGTATATCTCTGGTCACTTGACCCAATTTGTCTTGTACCAATCACTATCTTTTTTTTTTTTTTTTTTTTTTTTTGTGGTATGCGGGCCTCCCTCTGCCGTGGCCTCTCCCGTTGC
>NC_041215.1:12966921-12979267 GCF_002837175.3 Physeter macrocephalus | reverse complement strand
GCCTGGGCGTCCGGAGCCTGTGCTCCGCAACGGGAGAGGCCACAACAGCGAGAGGCCCGCGTACCGCAAAAAAAAAAAAAAAAAAAAAAGATTGCCAGTTAAAGCAATACAATCATGGGACTTCCCTAGTGGCACAGTGGTTAAGAATCCTCCTGCCAATGCAGGGGACATAGATTCAAGCCCTGGTCCGGGAAGATCCCATATGCCACGGAGTAACAAAGCCCGTGCGCCAAAACTACTGAGCCCTGGAGCCACAACTACTGAAGCCTGCGTGTCTAGAGCCCACGCTCCGTAACATGAGAAGCCACTGCAATGAGAAGCCCTCGTACCGCCACAAAGAGTAGCCCCCGCTCACCGCAACTAGAGAAAGCCCGTGCACAGCAATGAAGACCCAACGCAGCCATAAATAAATAAATTTATTAAAAAAAAAAAAAGTGAACAAACAAAGAAACCCAATACAATCATGCTTTTCATCATCTGATTCTTCTGGGAGCAAGGTGGCTGGATTAAGTTTGTTCCACCTGTGGAGAGTTATGTTTGGTGAGAGCAAGACAATCTCATAAGAAGTTAATCGACTTGTAGAATAACGTGTATGAAGAGAGTTTAGTAAGGCTTCCACAGAGTGAGGAACAAAGACAGAGGGTGACTCATGACTATCTCTTCTGTGGTCTGACATATCATAGCTGTTGCAGGGACAACTTGGAGACAAGGAGGAAGGCCCTTGGCTACTGTATCTAGCTGCTGGCTGTAATATCCTATTGGTTGGTAGTAGCCGCCATGCTGTTGGGTTAATTCTCCTAGCGCAGCATCCTTGTTTTAGTGGACAAAGAGGAAAATGGGTAAATGATTATTTGGATGCCCTAAGTCTGGGGCCTTTGCCAGGAGGCCCTTTATGGTCTCCATGGCTTTAGAATGTTCTGTTTCCCAGCAAAGAGGTTGAGTTTGGTCTTGTTTAAATAAATCATATAATGGTTGAGTTACTAAAGAAAAATTCAGAATCCAGTTCCTGCAGCAGCCTGCAAGACCTAAAAATCCTCTCAGTTGTCTTTTTGTTCTCTGGGTAGGGAAGGCCAAAATGTCCTTTACTCTGTCTAGATCAACTAAAAGCCTGTCCTTGGATATCATATGTCCTAAATATTTTACATTAGCTTTACAAAATTGTATTTTCTCTTTGGACCCTGTATGTCCATTTAAAGTTAACTTCTGAAGCAAGTACAGGGTATTTGGCTGCTTATTTATTAAGGAATTTGAACACAATAGCAAGTCATCTACATATTGTATCAAGACTGATTTATGAGGAAAAACTAGATCATCTAAATCTGCTTTTAATATCTGAGAAGAGTAAGTGGGGCTTTCAGTGTAGCCCTGTGGCATCACAGTCCATGTATATTGCCGTTCATTCCAAGTGAAGGCAAAAAGATACAGATCATCAGGGTGTACAGGGATACTAAAGAATGCACTGCAGAGATCTATCACAGAAAAGAAGTCACTATTTTTAGGGATATGGGACAGTAAGGTATGGGGGATAGGTACCACAGAATGACGAGGAATAATAATAGCGTTGATAGATCTCAAATCTTGTATGAATCTCCAACCTTTGCCATTAGGTTTTCTAACTGGCAAAATGGGAGTGTTACAAGGGTTGGTGCAAGGCATGATGAGCCCTTTCTTAATGTAAGCTGATAGTGATCTCGGAGAGACAGCAGTGAGCGGTCCTGAAGAGAGATCTTAGTTCCCTGCCCAGGAATTGGACCTGGGTAGCCTGGGTGAAAACCAGGAATCCCAGCTGCTAGACCACCAGGGGCCAGAGGCTAGAAGCAAAGTGGCCCTAGCTCTTTCCCTGGTTTGAAAGCAAGAGTGTTTTAAGGAGGCAAAAGCTGTAAAAACAGGTACAAAGTTTATTATTAGAGACACAGCACAATGTATGGGAGAGAACACAGAGAAGCAGTTTGTTTATTTAAGTTAGAAGCTAGGCAGACGTACACACCTCGAGAGGAGTGAATGAATGAGAAGCGCAGTGAAGAGGTGACTTAAATCACTTATATAGGACAGTCCTTCCAGGTCTTTGTTTACCTTTGGCCAATTACCTTGTTTCTTTTTTCACACCTGACTGGTCCCAGGACCCTCCCCAAGATGTCTGTGTAACTTTTTGCTAAGATGGATCCCACCGTAGAGGCCTGTGCGTGCATGTCCACACTTATTATGGGGTGGGGGCCCCTCCCTTTTTGACCCCCAAGGAGCCTTCCTGTGCATGTGCAGACAGGGAGGTTTTCCTTGACCTCAGGAGTGGGCACCTTATCTCTTTTCTTCAGCAGAGCTCAGCTTCTGCCACTAGCTTTGTCCTTGGAGCATCTGAGAACACAGCTTCAATTTTACTCCACTTGACAAACACCAGCTGTCCAGCCCAGGGGCCCATCGATCTCCTATCTCAATAGCAAGGTTTCTATTCCCTCTATACCTTGCTGCCTCAATGGATATTGACTAATATTGGGTGGGGTTTGTTTGGGTGTATGGTAAATTAATGGGTGATGCAGAATGTATTCTCCCTATGTCAGTAGGATCAAGTCCCCATAAGTCTTTAGATACTAAGCCTAGCAATTTTTCTTGTTCTGCATCACCTTTATCATGGGCTGCAAACATTTTATGATGAAAGAAATCTTTTAGGTCTAAAAACCTTTCTCCCTTAGGAGTAAAAGAAATCTGGGCTTCATAAGTTTTTAACAAATCTCTACCTATCAGGTGAATAAGGGCACTTTCTACTAGGAAAAAGGAGTGCCTTCCTTTAAGTTCTCCTAAGTAAAATTCTAAAAGTAATGGTCTAAAAGCCTTAGTAGGCGCATTGTAAACCCCCCGGCATTTGTATGAAAGTATTACTCCGAGGGAGGGAGCCTTTGATTTTGATAGTGTTTAAAATTGAAAAGGTTGTTCCTGTATCTATTAGGGCTTTAATTGTTTCTCCTTGTATATTCATTTCCATTTCCCCAAGCATGTTAGAAAGGAGAAGGGGGAAGTCTCCCCATGTTCCTTTAGAGCAGCCCTATTCTGTTTAACTTGAAATTCTGGTCTGAAATCTAGTTTATTCTCAGAAAAAATTTTTTTTCAATCTTTTGTAGTCCCCTTTTAGGTGACCTGGTTTATGACAGTAAAAGCAAACACTAGATTTCTTTGTCAGTCGTGGATCGAACCTGGGTTTGTTAACCACTGACTGACCTTGATTACTTAATTGGTGCAATTGAAGGTTCATAATTTTTATAGAGGTATCTTCTTTCTTTTTAATGGTTTTGAAAAGTTGGTCAGCCAGTGTGACAGAGGGCGTTTGTATGTAATGCAGCCCAACCTAAATCATGTCTTTTAATTAGAGTAGCCAATTCCTCATCCAAACCTTCTAAAAAGGCAGAGTTGAGTAAAGGATTATTTTGGTGGTTAGAGAATGATCCAGGTGTCATGCCTGAATATTGTTTAAAAGTTTTCTTGAACCTCTCATAGTAATCTGGAATTGATTCATCTGGTCTTCGTTTACATTTCTGAATCTTTGACCAATCAACTGCTTGTGGGAAAAGCTCTGGAATAAGCTTGAGTAATTTATGAGCTAATTCCTTGCAGTTATCTCCATCCTGCTGTAAATCGAAATCTGTTAAAGGGTCTTTCCATCCTGCTTTCTCTATTCATTCCTTTGCTTTACTTTCAGAAACTAATAGCTGTATTAATTGATATAGATCTGAAAACCTGGGCTCTTATGTTCGAATGCTTAGCTCAAATTCCTGAGCAAATCCCAGTGGATCTTTTTTTTTTTTTTTTTTTGTGGTATGCGGGCCTTCCTCTGTTGTGGCCTCTCCCGTTGCGGAGCACAGGCTCCGGACGTGCAGGCTCAGCGGCCATGGCTCACGGGCCCAGCCGCTCCGCGGCATGTGGGATCCTCCCAGACCGGGGCGCGAACCCGGTTCCCCTACATCGGCAGGCGGACGCGCAACCACTGCGCCACCAGGGAAGCCCCCAGTGGATCTTTATTAAGTTCAGGAAATGCTTTAGCTAGAGCTCTAAGTTCTGTTCCGGTCCAGGGTGTATATGTAAACACCGAGGATGGTTCACCTTTTCCTGTAATAGGTTTCTCCTTGAAGGGAGCTATGATTACCTCTGATTTTTTGTCTTTACTGGGAGAGGGCAAGAAACAGGAGGTGGGATTGACTGAAGAGAGAGAGATAGCCTCTGGGTTAGGCAGTTCAGTCAAAGGAGGATATAAAGGAGGAACAGAGGGAGAGACAGGGTTAATGCAAGCGGCTTTTTAAAATTCTGATATCATCTCAAGCAACCTTTTGTTGGTTTCCTGCAAAGAAGTTACTTTATCATTTCCTCTTTAGAAGCTTCTAAATACCAATTGAAATCAGCATTCCATTCAGTCTGTTTGATCTTATGGCCGGCTTTTTCTAGCTTGTGTATGCAAAAAAATCAGTTTTGGAATGTCAAAAGAAACTCAGTTTGGCCATTTTAGGTTGAGATCTCCTTTGGTATAATTTCCCCAGTCAAGTAGGTATTTGCAAGTATAATCTCCATATGCATTGTATATGAACCTGGCTGGGGTATTAGGTGGAGGCTGGTGATCTGTCGTTCCTTTTTCTTTTGTTTTGAAAGCTTTGTTTTCCATTCTGAGATCAGTTTGTTGAAATAAAATTATTAGTGACGATCGTGTGGTGGGCCGATGTGCTGCTTGAGAGTTTAACTCCTCTAGGTTTTGCCCCAGAGTTGTTTTAGCCCCCTCTTTCGTGTCTTGGGTTGTCCCAGTGGCATATATTACTACGATGGCCAGTTCTTATGTGTGTCCCTGGTTGAGCAGGTTGTGAATTAAATGAGTGGGTTTCCCTGTAGGGACAGCTGCACAGCCTGAGATCTTGCTTCCACCACTCCGTCAAGTTTCTCAGTCACCTGAGAAAGCCGTTGCTGGCCAGGAGGAGAGAGTCCTTTCTTCGGAGCTCAGAAGCTCTCATAACATTTTGGTGTTTTATTTTGACAAATTCTATTAAGGTAGCCAATTCAAGGAAAAACAACAGGCCGGTCTTCCCCCTGATAACTCAGTCCCACCTTACTCAGTGTTTAACTGAGCAAATTTATCCCAGTCTTTAAAACTGAGGATAACTACTCAGCATCCAAACTGAGTCTTCCCAGTGCCTTTTACACTGAGGATAACTCCCTCAGTGCCTAAAATGAGCAAAATCTTCCCAGTCCTTCAACTGAGGATAACCCAGGTACCTCTTCTTGAAACTAAGTTTCAAGGATAACCTATCCCCCACTGAATAAAACTTAGGATCATCAACAAATAACGGGAGATCCTGGAACCAGGAGAGACTCACCCAAATTCGCCTGGACTCGCCAAGGAGGTGGATGGGTGCGAGAGGCCTCTGCTGGTACCAAGACTCCGGATCCTCGAAGAATTCAGGCGAAGGAGAGGAATCTGCTCTGATCCCTTCGTGATCGCCAAAACTGTCGACTGAAAAGATACATGTAACCTAAAAGTTTAGAGTTATGTTTTATTTGCGGAAAGTTTTAGGACTTAAGCCCGGGAGGCAGCATCTCACGTAACCCTGAGAAAACTGCTCTGAGGAGGTGAGGCAGGGGGTGGGGAAGCCATGTCATATAGAAGTTTTGCAGCAAAGGGCAGGTAGTCTGAACATCAAAAGATTATTGTAAATTAAAGAAAACCAGATGTCCCAGTTTAAGGAATTTAGCGCTTTTCTATGTATGGGAAGATGCAAGAGTCTGGGCTCACTGAAATCATTCCTTTGATATGCACCTCTGCCATCTGGGGCCAATATCCTGTGTTTTCACATCCTGAGTTTCCTCAGGGCTCACCGTGGGGAGTGGCTGCAGTCTGATGGCTGCTAGATGGCAGGTATTCTTCCCTTTCTGAGTTCCTTCAGGGCTCACCAGCTCACTATCCATGGTGGCTGCATTTGCTGAGGACAGTGACATCCTTTGTTTACTGATACGGCAGGAAATATTCTATTTCTCAACTGAAAAATATTGCACAACATAAAGTTGAGAATTACGTTTTAATCATTGGCCTTATTGAGGATGAGAGCCTGGAAACAGCCTCTCATAGAGCTCTGAGGGAGAAACGGTTCCAAAGAGGTAAGGGAGGAGCCAGGATATATAGGAGTTTTTGCTGAAAAAAAAAATTGTGTAGTCATACATCAAAAGATTACTGCTAATCACAAAAAAACTAGACATCTCAAGTTAGTGATTTTAGTGCTTTTCTATTATCCACTGAAAAAAAAAAAGCACAATGTGAGAATTGCAAGTTAAGTTTTATTTGGGGCAAAATGAGGAGTATAGCCCAGGAGACAGCATTTCAGATAGCTCTGAGAAACTGCTCCAAAAGTATTATATATGGTTTTGGTGAAGGGGGGTATGTACAGGCAAGCACACATGTTAGCAGAGGATTGCTGCTAGTCATGAGGAGCTGATGCCATCATTAATGATTTTAATGCTTTTCTAGATACGAGGAGGTGCAAGAATTTGGCTCATAAAATCTTCTCCTGGGAATTCCCTGGTTGGGGAACTAAGATTCCCCAAGCCATGTGGCATGGCCAAAAAAAGCGAAAAAAAAGGGAAAAAAATCTTCTCCTGAAAATATCTAACTATCTAAAAGCCTGAGGCTTCCCTGGTGGTGCAGTGGTTAAGAATCCGCCTGCCAATGCAGGGAACACGGGTTCGAGCCCTGGTCCGGGAAGATCCCACATGCCGCGGAGCAACTAAGCATGTGCGCCACAACTAGTGAGACTGCAAGTCACACCTACTGAGCCCAGGAGCCTAGAGCCCGTGCTCTGCAACAAGAGAAGCCATTGCAATGAGAAACCTGCACACCGCAAAGAAGAGTAGCCCCTGCTCGCCACGACTAGAGAAAGCCCATGTGCAGCAACGGAGACCCAACGCAGCCAAAAAAATAAAAGCCTGTTCTGCCAGTTTTACCCAGAGCACAGAGTGCCTCACTCCTGATCTCCACCCTGAACTCCTTTCAGGGTGTGTTGAAGGTTAGCGGCTGCAGTGGCTAGTGACTTAATCCTTGTAGAGGCAGATGGCAAGTGCCAGTTTTTAGTTGGCACTATGTACTGGAAAGAGATGATGCAAGAGCTTGGGCTTATTGAAGTCATTCCTTTGATATGCATCTTAATTATCTAGGACCAGTATCCTGTATTTCTCCATCCTGAATTCCCCTCAGGGTGCAGCTGCAGTGGCTGATGGCTTTAAGGTTCCAACATCCTTTGTTTACTGAAATCGCAGGTGACATTCTTTGTCCGTGCCCTCATGTGAGAAGAAGAGGATATTGATTCAGACCAGGTGTCCTGGGTTCTGTGGCTCCAGCAGATTTAGGAACCCCCTGAGATTGTGTGAAATGTTGAGTGTGTGCTTTTTGGGGTTGGTGGTAGTGGTGGGTGGGGGATGTTGCTTAAAGATTTAATAAAATTCTTTACTAAAGACCATTTGACCAAGGAAAGGTAAGTGACAACTGGCTTAGAAGGCACTCTGCCAAATCCTTTCAAATGAAACAATTCTGAGATTCCACTGCCAAAGGAGAGGGAAAAAAAGGGAGCTCAGAAGTGGGAGAAGAGGGCTGGTAAGGACAGAGACAAAGACTGAGCAAAGAGAGAGAGTTATAGGGAAGGCAGATTCCACGATGGGCAAAGGTAAAAACCTGATTTTAATGTCAAGCCCCCTTGCACCCTGCCTGTGTTTTCAGTGCAAACCCAAGTGGAGACCTCAGTGGGTAAAAACCAGCCCCAGGGCCAAGGTCTGGGCAGGATCATTCAGGATTGGCCCAGTTGGAACCACACTGTCCAAAAAAGGCCAAAGCCAAACTGATCATGCATCATCAATTACCAGGCAGATTACTCCTATTAGCTTTGCTTTAGTGAAGTGTAGACACCTCATCAGTTTTCATGTTGGATTGGTCCTAACAGTTTAGAAAAAAAGGGATTGTAATTCAAGTTTGTTAATTTACTTATTTACGTGAATACTCGTTAGGTCAGCTGGCCAGTTAGTCTGCCAAGTAAGCGAGCATGAGATGAGCCATTACACATTTTGAACCATTACACATTTTGGCTCTGATACAGCCGTCTGACACCTCAACTGTCATAGAACTTAACTTTTTAAAAAAAAATTTTATTTATTATTTTTGGCCGGGTTGGGTCTTTGTTGCTGTGCATGGGCCTTCTCTAGTTGCGGTGAGCGAGGTCTACTCTTCTTCCTTGCGGTGTGCTGGATTCTCACTGCAGTGGCTTCTCTTGTTGTGGAGCGTGGGCTCTAGGTGCGCAGGCTTCTGTAGTTGTGGCGTGCAGGCTTCAGTAGTTGTGGCTCATGGGCTCTAGAGCACAGGCTCAGTAGTTGAGGTGCATGGGCTTAGTCGCTCCGCGGCATGTGGGATCTTCCCAGACCAGGGCTGGAACCCACGTCCTCTGCATTGGCAGTTGGATTCTTAACCACTGCGCCACCAGGGAAGCCCAGAACTTAACTTCTTCTCCTGACATACACTTTGTTCTGGAGTATTTGTTTTTATCCTCTATGTGAGAAAAAATATCTATAATACTGGAAATGGAATGAGAATGGAGAAACAGGGGGCAGTAATCCAGACATACAGGGAAGCACAGGGAAGCACGGATTCTCCCCAATCCAACTTCACCCTTCACTCCTTCTGTCATTTCTTCCTTTACCCACAGCTTGGATCACTTCAGTTTGAGAAGGACAGCAGCGCATTGCCAGGAGCAGCCTAGACAGGAAGGCGGGTGGAGGTTCTGGAGAGGGGAGGGACAGTGAGCCTGGTCTCCCCAGGTGCTTGCCTGCCCTGTGCTGCAATCCCAGATTCCACCCTCTTCTCCTTTCTTCACTTGCCCTTCCTCTCACTCTCCACCCCAGGGTGCAGAGAGGGTTCCACAGGCCGGTGTGTCACCGGGCAGGGATATCTCAGCTCCTCCCCAGGGACGGCCTTTGCTGATGTTCACTTCTTTTATTTTAATTTTTTAAAGAAGATGTTGGGGGTAGGAGTTTATTAATTAATTAATTAATTTTTGTTGTGTTGCCTCTTCGTTTCTGTGTGAGGGCTTTCTCTAGTTGTGGCAAGCGGGGGTCACTCTTCATCGCGCTGTGCGGGCCTCTCTCTATCGCGGCCTCTCCCGTTGCGGAGCACAGGCTCCAGACGCGCAGGCTCAGCAGTTGTGGCTCTAGTTGCTAGTTGCCTAGTTGCTCCACAGCATGTGGGATCCTCCCAGACCAGGGCTCAAACCCGTGTCCCCTGCATTAGCAGGCAGATTCTCAACCACTGAGCCACCAGGGAAGCACCTGATGTTCACTTCTGTAAGGGGGCCCAGTGTCTGGAGGATCCTCCTAGGCCACGTGTCAGTGTTCTCTGCATCTTGGGTCAACTCTTCCCTGTCCAGTAGCCATCCAAGCATTGATTTCCTGAGGAAAATTTGGGCAAAGAATGTCACCTGCCATTTCAATAAACAAAGAATGTTGCAGCTACCACGTCATCAGCCTCTGCAGCCAATCCAGATGGTGAACACTGAGAGGAACTAAGTTTGGAGATAAACATGACCCTGGGCCTAGATGGCTAAGGTGCATATCAAAGGAATAATTCAATAAGCCCAGACTCTTGCAGCTTCCCATACTTAGAAAAGTGCTAAATTCATTAACTTGAGATGTCTGATTTTCCTTAATTAGCAGTAATCTTTTGATGTTCAGACTACCTGGTTTTTTTTTGTTTTGTTTTTTGTTTTCGAAAACTCCTATATATCCTGGCTTCTCCCTTCCCTCTTCAGAACAGTCCCTCAGAGCTGAGAGGCTGTATCCCAGGCCGGAAACCTCAGTAATGCCCCAAATAAAACATAATTCTCAACTTTAAGTTGTGTGTTTTTTAAAAATTGACAGGAGTAGCTAAGAGCTCAGCACTTGAAAATGGTTTCTTTTGCACCTTGGGGTGTGTGTGTGTGTCTGTGTGCATGTGTATGTGGGTGTGGTCACCTGTGCTGATAAGGAACTGGATCTGGACCAGTGGAAATGGGGTTAAGGTGAGGCAGAGACTGAAGGGGCTCTACCCAGGAGCCCTCTCCCCACTCCCATGAGCTGGAAAATGGGGGGCTTGATTAGGAGGAACCTCTTCCAGAGACAGACTCTGTTTTCTGATTTCTGGACCCTATTAAGCTGGAGCCATACACATAAAGTTAAAGGAAGTGTGGGGAGTCAGAGCTGGCTGTTCAAATATACCTGTGCATTTGCAAAGTGGTATACATCCAACATCATTCATTACAGCTTCACCATAGATGGAAATATACCAGAAGTCCACCCATGGGGACTGTTAGTTATGTGATGATACAACCATATATGTAGAATATTATGCAGCATGAAAGGATGAGAATGTTCTCTATGTACTGACATGGAAAGATCTCTACAAGAGATTGTTTAGTGAAAATGAATGTCTGTTATGCTACTTCTTCCAGAGGAAAGTAAGAATTCATATTATTTCCTTGTATATGCATAAGGAAACTATAGAAAATATTTCTACAAGAAATTAAGCTGTCATGTAAAGAAGACTTATGGAAAATAAAAATAAATAAATAAATAAATAAAAATTTAAGAAGAAGATGTAAAAGACTTATGTAAAGAAGACATTCACAGGTCAGAACTTCACTATTGCAGCTGTTAGTTCTTCTCAGTCATTCTGTGGATTCATTTCAATCTCAGTCAAAACTCCAGAAGGATGGATGGGTGGATGGATGGATGGATTTATTTATTTATTATTTAAATTTAAAAACAGAGGTGAAATTCACATAGCTTAAAAATTGCTGTGACCAGTTTGGTGGCATTCAGTACAGTCACAATGTTGTGCAATCTCTATGTAATTCCAAATATTTTCATTGGCAGAGAAAAATTTTAAAATTTTCCAAAACATTTTCAGCATCTGTAAAGGAACCCTGTACTCATTAAGCAGTTGCTCCTAATTTCCCCCTCCTGATGCTGATAACCACCTATATGAGTTTCCTATGACTTCTGTAACAGAGTACCCCAACCTGGTCAGCTTAAAAAAAACAGAAATGGATCCTCTCACAGTCCTGAAGGCCAAGAGTCTGAAATCAATGTGTTGGCAGAGCCATGATCTTTTCAAGACTCTAGGGGAGAATTCTTTTGTTGACAGAAGAAAAATGCACAACTTAAAAGTTGAGAGTTATGTTTTATTGAGCAAACAAAACTGAGGACTTATCATTCCTTTGATATGCACCTCAGCTATCTGGGGCCAGTGTCCTGTGCTTTCTCATCCTGAGTCTCCTCAGGATGCATCATTGGGGGTAGCTGCAGTGTGATGGCAGATTTCTAACTAAAGTGAAGTTCAAGAGTTCTACGTTCTTGAACGTTAGGGTTTTACATATCATGCCTTCAAAAGGTTGTATAAAGTATTCAACAAAGACCTTCTTTTTGAGTGCACAAGTTAAACCCAGAGCAAAATCACTACTATTATTTTTATTAGCCCCTGAATATTAGTTTTCAGTTTTTACTTTACTGTATGGCTCAGGTGACCCTATTGGTTTCCTTTAGCACATTTAATTAATATTTCCTGAGGGGTAGATCTATATGCCTTGTCTTATAATACCACTCATGGGAAGTATTCCCCAGTGAAACATGTCTATTCCACAATGCAATTAAGCAAAAGAGGTGTAACTATCTATGCAAAGCCCATTTAAATATACCAATTTTTATATACTTTCATTTCAATTCTATCAACTTTTATACCTTTAACTTTAGTTTCCATTAGAACTCAATCAACAAGTCTTGTTCTTAGAAGGAGTCCTAGAAGCTTTTCTTATTTTCATTTTAGTCAACCTAATTAACATTAATAACTTTAATGATTTTATTAACATCTTTAACATCCATTGAGGGGAAGTGGAGACCATTATAGGCTTCCCAAACTGATTTTTCTTGTTTGACTCAAATTATGGGAGTTCTTAGCCATTATATATACATATATATTTTTAACATAATCATATATTATTATATATATTTAATATAATCACACATGTTATTATACTTATACTTTCCACCATTTTTTATAACATCTTTATTGGAGCATAATTGCTTTACAATGGTGTGTTAGTTTCTGCTTTATAACAAAGTGAATCAGCTATACATATACATATACCCACATATCCCCTCTGACTTGCATCTCCCTCCCACCCTCCCTATCCCACCCCTCTAGGTGGTCACAAAGCACCGAGCTGATCTCCCTGTGCTATGTGGCTGCTTCCCACTAGCTATCTATTTTACATTTGGTAGTGTATATATGTCCATGCCACTCTCTCACTTTGTC
>NC_041215.1:12966072-12966903 GCF_002837175.3 Physeter macrocephalus | reverse complement strand
ACATCCTGAAGTCCATTCTCTAGTAGGTCTGCATCTTTATTCCTGCCCTGCCCCTAGGTTCTTCAGAACTTTTTTTGTTTTTGTTTTTTTTAGATTCCATATATATGTGTTAGCATAGGGTATTTGTTTTTCTCTTTCTGACTTACTTCACTCTGTATGAGTCTCTACGTCCATCTGCCTCACTACAAATAACTCAATTTCATTTCCTTTTATGGCTGAGTAATATTCCATTGTATATATGTGCCACATCTTCTTTACCATTCATCTGTCGATGAACACTTAGGTTGTTTCCATGTCCTGGCTATTGTAAATAGTGCTGCAATGAGCATTGTGGTACATGACTCTTCTTTTGGGGGGGGGGATTTATTTCCATTTATTTAGGTCTTCTTTAATTTTTTTTTAACATCTTTAAAAAATTTTTTTATTGGAGTATAATTGCTTTACAATGGTGTGTTAGTTTCTTATCCCACCCCTCTAGGTGGTCACAAACCACCTAGCTGATCTCCTGTGCCATGCGGCTGCTTCCCACTAGCTATCCACCCTATGTTTGGTAGTGTATATATGCCCATGTCACTCTCTCACTTCGTCACAGCTTACCCTACCCCCTACCCATATACTCAAGTCCATGCTCTAGTAGGTCTGTGTTTTATTCCCGTCCTACCCCTAGTCTCTTCATGACATTTTTTTTCTTTTAGATCCCATATATATGTGTTAGCGTATGGTATTTGTTTTTCTCCTTCTGACTTACTTCACTCTGTATGACAGACTCCAGGTCCATCTACCTCACTACAAATAACTCAGTTTCATTTCTTTTTATGACTGAGTAATATT